>NW_025258644.1:0-1757 GCF_018294505.1 Triticum aestivum
GAGGGCAAGGATGGTATTTCTCATCATAAATTCAATTGATATCCTGGATGAGCTCGGAATGTTGATGATCACGACACCTTTGTCGAGAGAGTTCAGGAAGATGTAATCGATCGGCGACAACATCAAGTCAAAGTAATGATGAAGTGAAAGGTTATTGGAACCAAGGGTACGACACAAACTCGAAACCAAGCTTGTTGTTCAAGGCGAAATGATATGCCGATGAGGATCGACGTAAGGTTAATTCATCGTCGAAAATTGTGCTCCGAGAAGAAGGACCGGGTAGCACAGTTAAAATTTAGCAAGATAATGATATAGCCGATCAGGCTAGGAATGATGTGATCGGGTACAAACTCGTACTTAAAGAAGATTATCAAGTGTCGTTGAACCGTAATGCAGACTCGGTTCAGTTATCGGTGTCTTTGAGTGTTTAATAACTCAGAGCCCGTGAAAAATTGGATTCAGTGGGAAGGTAGCACTTGATGAAGAACTCATAAGAAGTTATGCTGTTCCATGATAATCTCGAGATACAGGGGGGGTAATACCCGACACAAGATCAAAGTAAAGGTTGGACTGGTGTATTGATCCATAGAAGACAATTATTTTGACTTGTCCGAGAAAGGAGAACAAAGAAGAACAATCATGGTCGGAACCACGGTTGCAAAAGGCTAGATCCTAGATATAAGATGAACTTATACCAAAGGAATAATTTATTTAAGAGAAGCTTTAATGATAAGATCTACATCGTGTCCATGGGCATGAACACAAGTTCAAGGTCGACTCCCACTTCTCCAATGCATAATATTTCATTCACTTCTCACGTTCGATGAAGTTGCAGTGTTGAAATTTTATCTGGTGAAGCACCAGAAGAGTATGACTCGTGAAAACTTTCGGGTTCACACGGTTTAGAGAAGGCATATGTTCAATCCATACGGGCTTCTTAGAAACATATACCAAAATCTTTAGAAGTAATTAACTCAAGCTCGAAGGCAGAGCATGGTTGAGAAAGTAGACGATACAATTTACCAAAGGCATTATGTATCAGAGGAAAGGCTCACAAGGTTATTGAATATGAAGGGCGTTGTCAGATAAAATCCAACAAGGGATCTGGTGGTCCACAAGGGATCTGACGTGAGCATCAGTACTCCACTAGAGGAAGAAGAATGCAAGGAGGTCAAATTATAGAAACAACTGACTAACTCAATTGTCAAATGCAAAGGAATTATGATTCCCAAATCAAGGGATCAGAAGCAATGCTCTGATTAGGGGTGGATAAGTTGAATAGCCTTAGGGTACAATCAAAGACAATTCGATTGGTCGAGAACCAATTCCAGTTAAAAGAATGGCAGCTCAGCCGGAAAAGTAAATTATAAGGATCAATGATGATTGCGTGTATTCGCAAACATATTGAGTCAATAGACCCAAAATGATAATGACAAGGAATGTCAATAAGATTTCTATACTTATGGGTTTAATCATAATGAAAGCAAACAAGAAATTCCAGAGCAATAGGTTGCTGAGGATTTTTGGAATATCGGGTGGTATTTCGAAGACTTTTGTGTAACTCATGAACAACTGGGGGATGGGCGGATACTCGATAAATGCGAGAATTAACCGTAGGGGTATTCAAGTGACAAGAACAGCAAGGCAGTAAGCTCAAGGGATTATCGAAACCACGACGAGTTTTTCAGGGTATCTTGTAATAACAAGACCACTGGGGATGAATGTAAGAATAACAAATGCAAGTAGTTATCCATAAG
>NW_025258645.1:0-1757 GCF_018294505.1 Triticum aestivum
CAGCTATAAGTTGTTCTAACATGCATGAAAATGGTACAGATGGATTCCTTGAATTTTTCTGATAATTTTTCATATATAAATTATTTAATTTGGAGTTACGGTTAATTTTCTATGATTTATTGAAGTTTTAGGCATTTTCTGGAATTTCAGAATTAAATTAAATCCAGAAAATACTTATTGCGTCAGCCCCACGTCACAGTGACGTCAGCAGGGTCAACTGGGCGCCTCCAGGTCAAACCTGACCTGTGGGACCCATATGTCAGTGTCACAGGAGTTAATCCCGGTCAAACCCAGCGCTGACTGGGGTTTGACCAGGGGTGGGGCCTACTGTCAGTGGGTCAGTGGCTTAACTAAAAGTAGTTATTAACTTAACCAAAGTTAGCAGGGGCCGGGCCCACCTGTCATGGACCTAGGGGAGGTCAAACCCCTGGTCAGCCGAGGCTAACACGCCGGCGGCTCGTCGCCGGTGAAGCCTGAGACGGCGGAGGGGGTCGGAATTCCTCCTCCGGCGACCAAATGGCCGGCGGAGGGCAGCTACGCGTAGCTGGGAGTCGCCCGCATCCATTTGTGCAAACGGCAGGGGCTGAGGTGGCTCAAGCTCACCGGAACGGGGTCCGCGGCGGCGACCGGAGTTCGGGCCAGCACGGGCACGGGGCTACGCTTAGCGAGCGAGCGAGCTGAGAGGCTGGGCGGGCTCCTGGGAGATCCACGAGCTCGAGGTCGTGCTCGGACGCGAGTTCGGTGACCTGCAACGACGGCGGCGACATCGCCGGCGGAGCCGAGCTCGCGGCTCCGGTGGAATCGAGGCTACAGGGCGCAATCGAAGGGGAAAAGAGGGAGGGGAGGCGTGGAAGCTCACAGCGGTGCCGTAGGGGTGGTTAGCCGGCTCGGGGACGCGACGATGGTGGTGAATTGACGATGAAGATCCTCGGCGGCCGGCGATGGAAACGGCGATGGTGGCGGCGTTGCAGCACGTCCGGGAGGTCCGTAGCTCAACGAGGAGGTGGAGGGGGTTGTGGCGGAGCTCACAAGCACAGCGAGGGGTCGAGGGGGAGACGGTGGCTGAGGTGGTGCTCGTCGGTGGCGGCGGCTCCGCTCGGGTCCGAGAGGGAGAGAGAAACAGAGGAGGGGGAGAGCTCGGGAGGGAGTGAGGGGCGGTCGGGGAGGCGCGTGGCGTCGTCCGGGCGTCGCTGGGGAGGCCAGGGAGGAAGCAGGAGGTGGCTAGGGGGGGGAGCAGGAGGTGGCCGAGGCAGCGTCGGCGAGCGCCACGCCTCGCCTCTGCTCGTCCTCCTGGCAGAGGAGGAAGAGGACAAAGGATGAGGAGGTGGGCTGGGCCGGCCACTTGGGCCGCCAGGTAAGCCCAGGTGAGATTCCTTCTCTCTCTCTGCTTTCTGTTTTATATTTCTGTTTTCTATTTTGTTCTGTTTTGTTTTAGTTTAGTAAAATACTAAACCATTTTAATAAATTCTGTAGTTTATTATGTGGTTTGCTAAAATATATACAAAGCCACTCACAAACTTCCAGAATTATTTGGAGTCATATTTAATATATATTAAATATAAATCCAAAGAAAATAGTTATTGGATTAATTCAAATGGCCAAAATAAATATCTCTGTGACTCCAGAAATATTGGTTTAAATTTTACCTCTCACCAATATTTCCATGGAATAACAGGAACATTTTCTTGGACTCATTTGAGAAGATTTAATTGTTGGTTGTTTTTAGAGGTTTCTGAGGCTTTGAAAATTCCTCAATT
>NW_025258646.1:0-1757 GCF_018294505.1 Triticum aestivum
ATTTTCAGTAAGATGGAACAAGATAGCAACTTGTTGGAAGTAACACATTTTGATGTGTGCAGTCGAATGAGTGCTGAGGCATGCAGTGAATATCATTATGTTCTTACTTCACAGATGATTCGAGTAAATGTTGAGTATATTTACTTGATGAAACACAAGTCTGAATTATTGAATGGTTCAAGTAATTTCAGAGTGAAGTAGCAGATCATTGTGACAAGAGGATAAAATGTCTATGATATGATCATAGAGATGAATATCTGAGTTACGAGTTTTGGCACACAATTAAGACATTGTGGAAATTGTTTCGCAATTAATACCGCCTGGAACACCATAATGTGATGGTGTGTCCGAACATCATAGTTGCACCCTATTGGATATGGTGCGTACCATGATGTCTCTTATCGAATTACCACTATCGTTCATGGGTTAGGCATTAGAGACAACCGCATTCACTTTAAATAGGGCACCACGTAATTCCGATGAGATGACACCGTATGAATTATGGTTTAGAGAAACCTAAGTTGTCATTTCGTAAAAGTTTGGGGCTGCGACGCTTATATGAAAAAGTTTCAGGTTGATAAGCTCGAACCCAAAGCGGATAAAATGCATCTTCATAGGAAACCCAAAACAGTTGGGTATACCTCCTAATTCAGATCCGAAAGCAATATGGATTGTTTCTAGAATCGGGTCCTTTCTCGAGGAAAAGTTTCTCTCGAAAGAATTGAGTGGGAGGATGGTGGAGACTTGATGAGGTTATTGAACCGTCTCTTCAACTAGTGTGTGACAGGGCACAGGGAGTTGTTCCTGTGGCACCTACACCAATTGAAGTGGAAGCTTATGATATTGATCATGAAACTTCGGATCAAGTCACTCCCAAACCTCGTAGGATGACAAGGATGCGTACTACTTTAGAGTGGTACGTAATCCTATCTTGAAGGTCATGTTGCTAGACAACAATGAACCTACGAGCTATGGAGAAGCGATGGTGGGCCCGGATTCCGATAAATGGCTTGAGGCCATAAAATCCGAGAGAGGATCCATGTATGAAAACAAAGTGTAGACTTTGGCAGAACGGCTCGATGGTCGTAAGGCTAATGAGTACAGATGGATTTCAAAAGGAAGACGGACAATGATGGTAAATGTCACCATTAAGAAAGCTCGACTTGTCGTTAAGATGTTTTCCGACAAGTTCAAGGAGTTGACTACGATGAGATTTTCTCACTCGTAGCGATGCTAAGAGTCTGTTGGAATTATATTAGCGATTACTGCATTATTTATGAAATCTTGCAGATAGGATGTCGAAACATTGTTTCCTCGACGATTTTAATGAGGAAAGGTTGTATGTGATACAACCGGAAGGTTTTGTCAATCCCGAAAGATGCTAATAAGTATGCAAAGCTCCAGCAATCCTTCTAAGGACTGGAGTGAGCATCTCGGAGTTGGAATGTATGCTTTGATGATGATCAAAATTTTTGGGTTTGTACAAAGTTTATGAGAAACTTGTATTTCCAAAGAAGTGAGTGGGAGCACTATAGAATTTCTGATGAGTATATGTTGTTGACATATTGTTGATCAGAAATGACGTAGAATTTCTGGAAAGCATATAGGGTTATTTTGAAAGTGTTTTTCAATGGAAAGCCTGGATTAAGCTACTTGAACATTGAGCATCAAGATCTATAAGGATAGATCAAAATGCTTAATAATACTTTCAAATGAGCACATACCTTGACATGATCTTGAAGGTGTTCAAGATGGAC
>NW_025258647.1:0-1757 GCF_018294505.1 Triticum aestivum
GTCAGTCTTCTTCTTAAAGATCCATTTATTCTCAATGGCTTGCTGATCATCGGGCAAGTCAACCAAAGTCCATACTTTGTTCTCATACATGGATCTCATCTCAGATTTCATGGCTTCTAGCCATTTTGTGGAATCTGGGCTCATCATCGCTTCCTCATAGTTTGTAGGTTCACCGTGGTCAAGTAACATGACTTCCAGAATAGGATTACCGTACCACTCTGGTGCGGATCTTACTCTGGTTGACCTACGAAGTTCAGTAGAAACTTGATCTGAAGTTTCATGATCAATATCATTAGTTTCCTCACTAATTGGTGTAGTTGTCACAGGAACCGGTTCTTGTGATGAACTACTTTCCAATAAGGGAGCAGATACAGTTATCTCATCAAGTTCTACTTTCCTCCCACTCACTTCTTTCGAGAGAAACTCTTTTTCTAGAAAGGATCCGGATTTAGCAACGAAAATCTTGCCTTCAGATCTGTGATAGAAGGTGTACCCAACAGTCTCCTTTGGGTATCCTATGAAGACACATTTCTCCATTTTGGGTTTGAGCTTATCTGGTTGAAGTTTCTTCACATAAGCATCGCAGCCCCAAACTTTAAGAAACGACAACTTTGGTTTCTTGCCAAACCACAGTTCATGAGGTGTCGTCTCAACGGATTTTGATGGTGCCCTATTTAACGTGAATGCGGTCGTCTCTAAAGCATAACCCCAAAACGATAGCGGTAAATCAGTAAGAGACATCATAGATCGCACCATATCTAGTAAAGTACGATTACGACGTTCGGACACACCATTTCGTTGTGGTGTTCCGGGTGGCGTGAGTTGCGAAACTATTCCGCATTGTTTCAAATGTAAACCAAACTCGTAACTGAAATATTCTCCTCCACGATCAGATTGTAGAAATTTTATTTTCTTGTTATGATGATTTTCCACTTCACTCTGAAATTCTTTGAACTTTTCAAATGTTTCAGATTTGTGTTTCATTAAGTAGATATACCCATATCTGCTCAAATCATCTGTGAAGGTGAGAAAATAACGATACTCGCCGCGTGCCTCAACATTCATTGGACCACAAACATCAGTATGTATGATTTCCAACAAATCAGTTGCTCGCTCCATAGTTCCGGAGAACGGCGTTTTAGTCATATTGCCCATGAGGCACGGTTCGCAAGTACCAAGTGATTCATAATCAAGTGATTCCAAAAACCCATCAGTATGGAGTTTCTTCATGCGTTTTACACCGATATGACCCAAATGGAAGTGCCACAAATAAGTTGCAGTATCATTATCAACTTTGCATCTTTTGGTTTCAACACTATGAATATGTGTATTACTACTATCGATATTCAATAAAAATAGACCACTCTTCAAGGGTGCATGACCATAAAAGATATTATTCATATAAATAGAACAACCATTATTCTCTGACTTAAATGAATAACCGTCTCGCATCAAACAAGATCCAGATATAATGTTCATGCTCAACGCTGGCACCAAATAACAATTATTTAGGTCTAAAACTAATCCCGATGGTAGATGTAGAGGTAGTGTGCCGACCGCGATCACATCGACTTTGGAACCATTTCCCACGCGCATCGTCACCTCGTCCTTAGCCAATCTTCGCTTAATCCGTAGTTCCTGTTTCGAGTTGCAAATATTAGCAACAGAACCAGTATCAAATACCCAGGTACTACTGCGAGCATTAGTAAGGTACACATCAATAACATGTATATCACATATACCTTTGTTCACTTTGC
>NW_025258648.1:0-1757 GCF_018294505.1 Triticum aestivum
CTTATGACTTTCTGATCTGAGTCAGTCCATTCTTCCACCGGGGGTTAAGGAATTAGGATCTGCTCCCTCTATCAGGATCACGAGTTACTAATCAGTAGTACCTTATAAGTTTAATGGTTACAAGCCTAGTTCAGTTCTACTACCACATTATGTTGTTAGATTGGTTCCAGAACCTTGATGTGATGATGTTGAGTGTGTACGAAATCCTTTGTCAAATGTCTCAATATCCTTTTTGAGCATTTACAGCTGTTATGCTGCCGAAATTTTGCTAGGAATTCTAATGCCTTTGCATTATAATTGTGCTTTCAGATGGCCACTCGTGACCTCAATCAAGTGGTTCGCCTGACTCGATGCCTAGATGTACCCGGCCATACTGCTAAGTTGGTCAGGGTAATGACTGAGGCTGGATATCGCTGGTATCCTGAGTACACGGTCGAAGAGCAATTCCGAGACTTTAACCAAAGCCAGTATCTCTGCACTGTCAGGATATTTCCATCTTATCCTGGATCCACCGAGCCTCTTCACTGCTCCTATGGACTCGGGGTTACTATTGAGATGGCTGTGCAGGACGCCGCCTACTCTATGATGACCATTATGCGAGTCAGATCTGGTCTATTTCGGGACTCTGACTTCCGGTATATGCCAGGATCACTTCCGGGAGCACAAGGATATCTCCAAGCTATTTATGCTGACTCCACTCAGGAGGATTCACGGACTCGCACCACTGCTGAGATGCTCGAGGATAAGGACCGTGAAAATCGGGCCTTAAGGTTATAGCTCTTCAATACCCGTGCTGACCACTGGGCCACTTTGACTCGGTTCGCACCGGCGGTGCAAGCTGGATATTCAGATATGCGCGATCTCTATCCTGTGAGATCTGCTCTGCCAGACGTGATGGTTTGGCGTGATGTAGGAGGCATCACCCCACCTCGCGGTCCCCGCAGGCCACCGTTTGTTGGTCCACGACCTCATCCTAGCCCCTATGGTCCACAAGCTCCGCGAGACCGTCTGTTTCCGGATGAACATGTTGAGCTTCCAGGCTATGGAGGTGACTTCTACGAGGACTACTACGGATCGGTCTGAGTTAGTGATAGTATCACTAGTTCGCACTAGCTGTGTCATCTATCGTCCCGCGTGACTCGTGGGTTATGACCTAGTTTGTACTCTTTCCGGAGATGTAGAAAAATAATGTATAGGAGCTTGGAATGCCTCCGATGAGATGTAATCCTTTTCTCACCATAATAGTACTTTGTTTGGTCTTGTACTAAACCTTGTATGGTGTGTATGACGATGGAATAAAGAAGCAGTTTCTGTATCTACCATGTCATACGGATGATCATCTTGCATTCCGAGTTATTTCTTACATTATGTATCCCATGTCGGAATTTCATCATTCTGACTAAATCATTGTCTTGTTTACCTAGGATGGTCAACACGCGCGCCAACCCTGCTTCCCAAGAGCAGGCCGAAGGCAGTGAAGCCAGGAATG
The DNA here is from genome assembly GCF_018294505.1 of Triticum aestivum. Taxonomy (NCBI): domain Eukaryota; kingdom Viridiplantae; phylum Streptophyta; class Magnoliopsida; order Poales; family Poaceae; genus Triticum; species Triticum aestivum. Next base: position 1,490 of record NW_025258648.1, read on the forward strand.
AAAATCTGCCTCATCCTCCTTCACTAGCCGAGGTGATGATGGAAGCTGAGAGAAACAAGCGGGAGACAAACCGTTTGTTGGAGCGTATTGAACAGAATACAGCACACCATCAGAGGGCTAACGTGGTGTCACTCAGTGATTTTATCAAATTGCATCCACCCATGTTCCACCACTCCGTCGAGCCTCTCGACGCTGATGACTGGCTTCGCAGTATCTCTCACAAGCTGCGTTCCGCGCTGGTAGCGGAGGCTGACAAGGTCACCTTTGC
>NW_025258649.1:0-1757 GCF_018294505.1 Triticum aestivum
TTCGACTGCGGGAGCCCTGCATCGCCGCCCACCCCATCTCCCTCATCCCTGGTGCCCGGAGACCGCCGCCGTAAATTCGCCGTCGCAGAAGCTCCCCCGAGCTCGCCGACCCCTCCGTTCGATCCACTGTGAGCCTCTCTTCCTCTTCCCCCTTCTCTCAAGCTCGCGCTCATCCCCTAGCTTCTTTCTCCACCGCGGCCGAGAGCTTCTCGCCGCCGGCCATGGCGTGGCCGTGGCCACAGCCACCGTAGCTCGCTCCCGAGCCCACCGGCGTGCTCACCGCAACCTTAGGAACCCAAAGCACCTAACCACTCGCCCTCCCGTGCACCGCAGCGCCGGTCCCGCGAACCCCCGAGCTCCGGTCGCCGCCTCGGGCTCCACTCCGGTGAACCCCGGCCACCCCCGCACCTCCCGTTGGTTCCCCTAGATGCGCAGGGGCACGGGCTACCTCCTGGTGCCCTTGGCGCGTCGATCCGTCGTCTCTGGCGCAACTCCAGCGAGCCACCGCCGCTCTGGGTCGTCGCCGTCGTCCAACCGCCGGCGAATCCGATGTGGCCGGTCATTAGGGCCTAACCACCCCCGCTAACCCAGGCCTAGGGCCACTGACCGGTGGGCCCTACCGTTTAATTAACCCGGCTAACAATTTAGTTAAGTTAATTAAACTCTGTTAAATCACTGTGCAGCTGACATGTGGGTCCCGAACGTCAGGTTTGACCCGGACCAGCCCCTGTTGACCTGCTGACGTCACACTGACGTCAGGCTGACGCAATAATGAATTACTGGAATTATTAATATTCAGGAAATTTCAGAAAATGCCCTAAACTTCAATAAATCATAGAAATTCAACCGTAACTCCAAATTAAATAATTTATATATGAAAAATTATCAGAAAAATTCAAGGAATCCAGCTGTACCATTTTCATGCATGTTAGAACAACTTATAGCTGCTGTTTAGCACAAATCAAATAAATGGCATTTAAACTCTCACATATGGAGTTTGAATTTGAATCTTGTATTCAAACCAACTTCATTTAAATCATAGCTAGGTGCATTAGCCCAAAACACATTCATATTGCCATGTCATAGCATGCATCATATTGTGCATTGCATTGATCGTGTTTCTTCTGTGTTTGCCGGTGTTGTTCCCCCTCGGTAGATGCTGTACCGATGATGTGATCGTTGACACTGATGAAGAATCAATGTTATCTTCAGAAGTGCCAGGCAAGCAAAACCCCCTTGTTCATTCCGATACAATCCTACTCTCTCGCTCCTGCTCTCTTTTACTGCATTAGGACAACAACGATTCATCTGTTACTTGTTGCGGTAGCTGAACCCCTTTATCCTTTGCATGACCTGTCATTGCCACAATAAATAGATGAAACCCACTAGCATGAGTAGGAGTTGTTTGAGCCCTGTTGTGCCTACTCATTCATGCTTGTTTGTCATGCCTACTACTGCTTAGAGTTGAGTCAGGTCTGATTCATCGGGGATGAATCAGAGGTGTGTGAACATGTCCTACTGTGTGTGAGCTAAGTGTGTGAATACGATTTGGTAAAGGTAGCGGTGAGAGGCCATGTAGGAGTACATGGTGGGTTGTCTCATGCAGCCGTCCTCAGGAACTGAGTTCTGTGTTTGTGATCCATGGTTCAGCTACTACCACGCATTGGGCCCGAAACCAATGGACCCTCTCGGCTTCTTAATCACCCTTGTCCTCTGTCCAGGAGTTGCAAGTAGTTTCTGGTGTTTGTAGTATGCTG
>NW_025258650.1:0-1757 GCF_018294505.1 Triticum aestivum
CATTCACTTTACCGGTTATCGCGAGACCAATATTATAATTCTTGGGAAATGCTCCAACCATCATATCTGCCTGAGATTCAGAACTGGTTGGTGTCAGAATATTCCAGACTCATTGAGTCTAGGAGGAAAACGAAAGTTTGCAACACAATTCGACGAGATGACGTTGCGAGATTCTCGGGGAATGAACTACGATAGTAAGCTCCAAAACATGAGCTGGTTCTGCTACAAACATGTGAACACGTTGTCCCAGACAAGCATGCCCACAGGGTAGTCTTACAATAAAACACTACCGAGTTCTGGTTGGGAGCCATCATCGAGGATATCGAAGTCTTTACGCAAGTCCATGGATTAGATCCCAAGCATAGACTTCTTTTCCTTGAACAAGTCAATCAGTGGCTTGGTGTGCTAGGATATACATATGGAATGAAGATGATCAGTCTAACAGACCATAGAATTCTTCGCACGTGCATGACCGACTTGGGATGATTCCAAAGGAGCAAAAACAAACTTTCTCGAATTCACGACGGCAACTTACATCAAAAGCACGTGAATCAAAGGAAGTCACTCCTTTCATCAAACAAGTACTTCATGAGCTAGCATGAAGAAAATGCTTTCAAAAGTTTCCAACACTAACTTAATGTTCAACAACATCATGGAGGAGATAAGGATGTTGTCAATGGGCTCAACAACAACTCATCGAAATTTCCATATCACTGGACTTCCACCATCATGTGAACACGGTGATAGCATTGATCAGACCCAAAAGATATAATGGTGTGTGCTCGAGGGATCAACCACGAGTAAGACAACATTACGAACATCATTGGTTCTGACTTGATTTGACGATAGCCCACACTCAAATCAAAGGATTGATAAGACAATAGGTCCAGCAACTGATCACAGGGACCAATCGATGAAGATATCATCTTTCTTCAATACACACTACACAAGAATATCCCTTTGGAACGAACTAAGTCAGGCAAGCTTTTATCTTCCAACCCTCCAAGTTGTCGTTTAGCTTAACCAACTAGCTCAGGGATATCTAACACAGATTCTTGGAGCGAAGGTGGTTCACAAGAAACCAACTTGATCACGAGCTCAACATAGCGGTCAGGTGACAACCTGGTAATACTTCCGAGAAGATCTTCGGAAATCACGAACCACCGATATGTTACTAAGCTCGAGAACAATCTTGCTTTTCAGGGCAAGACGATATGATCAAATGGGTGAGGACTTGACAAGATCCTAACTCATCAATCGAAGGGTGCACCAAAATAAGGACTAGGTAGCACGATCAATCTTAGAATGGTGATTCAATAACCAACATACTAAGGATAAGATTATTGTCCATTAACTACCAAGCAATGGGGTTGCTAGGAGTATTGAGTTCACACATCATGATTCACTTGTCGGCACTCCGGCTGCAACAACACGGAACCGAGGAATGAAAAAGGATGGCGAGAAGTATCACTATGTCAAGAATTCACAAAAGGTGGTGCAATTCTCATGAAATTCCTGTCATAAAGAAGGTAATACTTCAGGGTAAAACAGACCAGAAGATGGATTGTAACTTGATCTGCGGAACACAACTACTTTGACCCAATCCTAAATATGGATGAGGTACTGGAGTTTGTTTCTCCTAGTCATTCTGAAATAGAATGGCTTGGCGGACCACAAGGGTAATAGGCATTGACGAACGAATGCACGCATACTCTTGACTATCAATTGATAGACGAGGGCCAGAAAACAACTAAAGA
>NW_025258651.1:0-1756 GCF_018294505.1 Triticum aestivum
TCCGTTCGCCGACGGCGATCGCCGGAGCTCCGCCTCCGTTTGGCAAGAAGAGAGGAAGGCGGGGACGACTGGTCAAACCTGACCAGTGGACCCAAGGGGCCCACTGTCAATGACCCACGGGTCGGCCTGCGCGGGTTAAGTGGAGGCATAAAGCCCGAAGTACGTGTCCCCCTCTCGAAAGCGTATTTCGTCCGAAACGTTTTCTTTTCTATTTTATTTTAAAATCAGATTTCGACTGAAACTTTGACTGGCTATATCTTTTTAAATATAAGTCCAAATGATTTGATTCTTTTTCTGTTGTTTCTCAAAATTGGTCTAGTTTATTTTCATATTTATTTGAAAAAAAATCAGACAACTTTTTTGTACTGTTTTAAAACTATGTGTTAATTTGAATTTTCTCAAAATAGGATTTTTGGAGGGAGAAGGAAACTTTCAAAAGGTTTGGAATGCACCCTGCCTCTCCACAACTTGAAGGCAAGCATTCTGAACCCTGGCATAATACTGTTGTGCGTTGTTTGATAACGGTTACAACACCACCGTGGCACGGAGTATTCGTTATTTTATGTGATATGGTCATACCCATGAGTGCATATTGATGATTCTGTGCTGTTGGAATTTGATATGTTTGTGATAGTAATCACCCTCGTATACCTTTCATGCCTACCAGAAGGAATCCGGGAAAGCCTCTGTCTTGGGTAGACACGAGCTTGTCTCCAGTCTCCATCGAGACGGTTGTGTCCGGTATGGCATAGTAAGGTATGATGAGTGGGGATTCTGTCTGTTGGTTGAAACACATTTGCTATGCTAATCATGCAGGGAATACTTAAACCTCTTGAGTCGGCCGTAGTACGAGTCTTGTTCCAGTAACCCCCATACTTGTTTCGTACTACCACTTGTCCCTGCCATAGGTAGGGTATGGTTCAGTAAGTTGTCAACCCCTTACCAAGCACACACCATACAGAGAGGCCATGGTGGAAGATACCGGAGGCATCCGGTAGGCATGCCACCTGGTCCGGGAGCATGGGTGTTTTGGTTGTAGCCGAAGGGGTAGCTCCCCTAGTTTGCGCGCGGTATAAATTTTGTGATCCCATGCTAAGTCGAGGTCGTAGCCTCCCCACTTAGAGTTTCGCTTAACGGGTGTCGTGGGTGATTCCAGACAACAGTAAGTTAGGCTGGTGTGCGTGGTTAGGTGTGTTTTCAATTAAAAGACCGTAGACGGAATTAGTCCCGATGGACTAAAGAAATCCGTTACCCGTGGGTAAAGAGTACACCCTCTGCAGAGATTATACATCTATTCGGATAGCCGTGTCCATGGGTAAGGACTACAGTCTGGGATGGGTCAAGTGTCGGTCTTCGGAGGAAAAATTGCTAAACCAGAACATGGATCATGACTTGTGACTCATGATGATTATGATCACTATTATTATGGACTAACCATTTACATTATTTGAATTATTGAGTATCCCTGGGACGGTTCTACCTCCCGGATATTCACTGTGATCATTCTCTTATAAGCCCTTTATGTGGTGTCGCTCAGACGCCCGACTGTGGCATGCTTGTTATTTAAATTACTTATAAGCCCTTTATGTGGTGTCGCTCAGACGCCCGACTGTGGCATGCTTGTTATTTAAATTATTTATAAGCCCTTTATGTGGCGTCGCTCAGACGCCCGACTGTGGCATTCTTGTCATTTAAATTATTTATAAGCCCTTTATGTGGTGTCGCTCAGACGCCCGACTGTGGCATGCTTGTTATT
>NW_025258652.1:0-1756 GCF_018294505.1 Triticum aestivum
ACGGAGGGATGGGACCCAAGGGCCAAAAGCTGGTGGTACGGGCATGGGGGAACGCTGAACCCGGAGACAGGGGAGTGTGTTTACCGGGGCAAATTAATTAAACCCACCCAAGCCCTTATTAACGCAATGAGGGATGCTCAACAGGGGAAGATCAAGTTCAACAGAGAGAACGACGCGCTGACAAAAGCCCTCGGGAATCCTGAACACGGAGGACGTGTACGAGGCATGGGGCACATTCCGTGGAAAATAGGGTTCCCCCAGAACGATGACCCGTACGGTTACAGAAGCCGTAAGAGAAAGATGGATCGGGAAGCAGATGTTGTGGCGCGGTTGGCATCGGAAATGGATGTGATGAAGAAAACCATGAGTGTACTAGTAGCCGAAAGATATGCAGCTCGGGTGCAGCATGAAGATCATCCAGCGGATCTCGGAAGCCAGCAGCGGAGAAGCAGCGTGGCTTCCACGGAGGCCCCACCGGCTGGTGCAGATGCACCGACGATCGAAATTACTGCACCGGAGCCTTTGGTGGTCCAAATTACTGCACTGGAGCCTCTGGTGGTCGAAATTACTTCACCGGAGCCTCCTCGCTACCCCGTGGACGATATAAAGGAGATGAAAGAATGTCATCTGTATTATCCTATCGGGAACATGTCCATGAAGGTAGCCATCGGCAGTGCTTTACCATGTTTACCTGGAGCACTCCACCACAACAACCCCATTCAAGATGGCTATGCTCGTGTCACGGTGGAGGACATAGTCCAAGGGTTTGAGGACCTGGAGATTGGCATTGCTACACCTGAAGGGGAGAAAAGACTTGGAGATGTCAAGCGCCATTTCATTCTATGGCAAAAGAAGTTTATCAAGTTTCCAGGCGAGGCGCCAAGGACAACAAGTCCACCCCCCTACGGTGGTGGTGGTGGCGGTGGCGGTGGTGGTGGTGGTGGTGGTGGTGGCGGTTCACCTACACCTCCGTCACGTCAGCCGACGCCGCCCCCCAGTCCACAACGTCCGGCGGGTGATCAGCCGCCGCCCCCCAGTCCTCGTCCGGCGGGTGATCAGACGCCGCCCCCCAATCCACCTCCGGCAAAGAAGCAGAAGCAGTCCTGGATTATTAACCCGGACCCTTATGTACCTAAGACCACAAAGGTACCGGAGCCATCACTGAAGCCTCTCCCCACAAGGCCTTGGGAACGTAGTGCCGAGGAAGTCGACGCGGCCGCGGCTGCTGATTTGGAGAAATGGAAGGCGGACTGCAAGAAGAAAAGAGAGCCCGAGCCCAAGCCAGTATTTTTTGATGAGCAAAAGAAGTGGGCTAAGTCATTTTTGAGCACACCGTCCCAAGCCGCGAAGAATCTGCCTAACGACTATGCACGTGAACTTCGCAGGCAGGCACTCATGTTCAAGGAGAACAAAGAGCGGGAGAAGGCCGAAAGTAAAAAAAGCGGGAAACAAGTTGCCCAGCTCGGGGAACAAAGTAAACAATCGATTGCCCCGCTTATAGTGGAAGCCTTCTGTCCGGATGCCCCCGAGATCATACAAGCTGCGGCAGCACAGGGATTGACTGTAACGAGTGCCAGAGAACAAGCGGCCAACTTAGGTATTACTCTTCGTGAACTGTTAGGCCTTGATGAGGCGCCAGTGAAGGAGGTAGTAATTACATATGTCAAGAATGGGCCTCTCGTCGAGCCTGCGCAGGAAAAGGATCTACCTCCACAAATGAAAGGTCTGCTGAAATGGTACAAGGGTTACATAAAAA
>NW_025258653.1:0-1756 GCF_018294505.1 Triticum aestivum
GTGACTCAAGGAAAGTTTAAGGGGAAACCAAAAGGATCCTGGAACCCCAAGAAGGTAAAGGATAAAGAAGGGAATGACGTGATGGATATGCCATGTCACATTCACACGAAGAAAGATGAAGAGGGGAATATCATTTACCCAAAGCACACCACTCGCCAATGTCGACTCCTGATCCAGCAGTTTCAGGGAAAACAGTCTAAGGACAAGGAGAAGGAGTCGGACAAGGCCGAAGACAAAGAGGACAGTGAGGGAGGATATCCGCATATCAACTCCACTCTGATGATCTTTGCAGATGTGGAAAGCAGAAGTCGACTGAAAGTGATTAACCGAGAGGTGAACATGGTTGCCCCAGCAAAGGCAAATTATCTGAAGTGGTCTCAAACACCCATCACATTCGACCAATCAGATCACCCGACTCATATTGCCACCCCGGGAGGCAAGCTTTGGTGGTCGATCCAGTTGTCGAAGGCACTCGACTGACAAAGGTGCTGATGGATGGTGGAAGTGGGCTGAACTTATTATATGCAGACACATTGAAAGGTATGGGCATTCCGATGTCCCGACTGAGCACTAGTAACATGAGCTTCCATGGAGTTATACCAGGGAAGAAGGCTGAGTCACTCGGCCAGATAGCTTTGGACGTAGTGTTTGGTGATTCGAAGCATTTTCGCAAAGAAAAGTTGACGTTTGAGGTCGTGGATTTTCAAAGTGCATATCATGCCATTTTGGGGAGACCAGCCTATGCACGGTTCATGGCTCGACCATGTTACGTGTACCTCAAACTGAAGATGCCCGGTCCCAAAGGTGTGATCACTGTCATCGGTGATAGGAAAAAGGCAGAGGAGTGCTTTCAGAAGGGCTCCAAGATTGCCGATTCCCAAGTGACAGCGGTCGAGTTCGAAGAATACAAGCAAAACGCAGATCCGAGTGACTTGCTGCGATCCAAGAAGCCCGCCACAGAGTCTGCATTCCAGTCGTCCGGTGAGACGAAGCCTGTTCACATTCACCCGACCGACCCCGAAGCAGCTCCGACCCGCATCTCCACAACACTCGACCCAAAATAGGAAGAAGCGCTCATCCAGTTCCTCCGTGAGAACTGGGACATTTTTGCATGGAAGCCCGCTGATATGCCAGGTGTTCCCAGGGGACTGGCTGAGCATCGCCTAAGAGTCGACTCGTCTGCAAAGCCAGTCAAAGAGCATCTTCGGCGGTCCGCCGTCCAGAAGAGAAAGGCCATTGGTGAAGAAGTGGCTCGACTGTTGGCGGCAGGATTTATCCGAGAGATCTACCACTCCGAGTGGCTCGCTAATGTCGTCATGGTTCCTAAGAAGGACAAGTCGCTCCGAATGTGCATTGATTTCAAGCACATCAACCGGGCCTGCCCAAAAGATCACTTTCCTCTCCCTCGCATAGATCAAATTGTTGACTCGACCGCGGGATGCGAGAGGTTGTCTTTTTTAGATGCTTACTCCGGGTACCACCAGATCCGTCTGTACGGGCCCGATGAGGTAAAAACAGCTTTCATCACTCCATTCGGGTGCTTCTGCTATATCACCATGCCATTCGGCCTCAAGAATGCCGGAGCCACATTTATGCGAATGATTCAGAAGTGTCTACTCACCCAAATCAGTCGGAATGTGGAAGCTTATATGGATGATATTGTTGTCAAGTCACGAAAAGGTTCCGACCTGCTCGCTGACCTCGCCGAAACATTTGCCAACCTCAGAAGGTATGATATCAAGCTCAATCCATCAAA
>NW_025258654.1:0-1756 GCF_018294505.1 Triticum aestivum
CGTTCCAATCTCCTAGAAAACATGCAGTTGTGATCCCTTTGAAAGCAGTTGTGATCCCATTTAAAAACATGTAGTTGCAACCCCCTTAAAAATATGAAGTTGCATCAGGCCCTTCAGACATACAATGGAGACCCACCTTGAAAACATGCAGTTGCGACACACCTTAAATACATGCAGTTGCGACCCCATTCAAAAACTTGCAGTTGCGGCCCCCTTGAAAATGTGAATTGTGTCACGCCCTTAAGACATGCAGTTGCGACCCCCTTGAAAACATTCAATTGTGACCTCCTTGAAAACATGAAGTTGCATCACACCCAAAGACATGTAGTTGCGGACACCCTTGGAAACATGCAGTGGCGACACACTTTGAAAACATGCAGTTTCAACCAACTTTTGAAAACATGCAGTTGCGACCCTCCTTGAAAACACGAAGTTGCATCATACCCTTAAGACATGCACTTGGCGACCACCCCTTGAACACATGCAATTGTGACACACCTTTAAAACATGCAGTTGCGACCTCATTTAAAAACTTGTACTTGCGGCCGGTCTTGAAAACATGCAATTGCAACCCCATTTGAATTCTTACAGTTACAACTTCGTTTGAAAACATGCAATTGCGAATCCATTTGAAAACTTACCCCATTGAAAGCATATGCAATTGTGGCCCCTTTTTTCTCTTATAGCACATACAATTGTGACCTTTTTTGAAAATTTCTGTTTTTGAAAATGCACTAATTAAGTTATGATGTGTGTACTTGCGTGGTCTCTGACGAGACGATTCGGTGCTCAAGCTCAGCTACACCCGCGATGAACCGAAAATTCAAAATAAATACTAGAAAAATTGAACAAAATTGGAAAAAAAATCTGCATTGAAGATAATTTGGTGCGTGAGGTGCGCTCCAAATTTCAGATCGTTTGGACATTTGAGTAGCTCTCAGCAAAAAAGAAAATTTAGGGTCTGTGAAAAAGTTTATTGTTCATGTATTATTCTGACCAAATTTTTCTTTTTTGCTGAGAGCTTTTTATGTGTTCAAATAGTCTAAAATTTGAAGTGCACCTAACGCACCAAATTATATTCCACGTAAAAAAATCAGATTTTTGTGAATTTTCTCTTCACCGGGTGCAGATGAGCTAGTCTGGCTCAAAAATGGATATTCACGTGATCTCTCCTTAATATTTTGATTTCACGTTGTGACAAAACACAAAAATGAAAACATGGACAAAAAGTAATTCCAAAATCGTTCTTTTACCAAATAAAATGCAAAAAAAATACACATTCAAACAATGAGAAAGCACCTCCCACAAAAAATAACAGTAGTCTAACAACAAAAGGAAAAAAATTAGAAACAATAACAAGTCTAACCTAAATAGAGAAACAATAACTACGGCGGTCCATCGAACAACACAAAGCACGAATCTATACACAATTCAATCAGATGGTTACAGACGTGAATGAGACCAAAATAAAATCATCTAGCTCAGTTTTAGCAGTCCCGATGTTATTATAGTGGAGCAGTCGCTCAGATCAACCATCACGAATTGTGAAGAAGAAGTCATAGATCATATTTCAAATCAAATTACCAAAGACAATAAAGAGCTGATCTCTGGAGAGAATTGATATGCAGAACCATGGCAGCAAGCTCCCTCTCGTTCTTCTCCAGCACCAACACCATGTCCCCATACAGCAGACCGTCACCATGCATAAACTTGCTTCCAACCATCTAAAATTTACCAAATTTTTCAGAAGGCTCAT
>NW_025258655.1:0-1756 GCF_018294505.1 Triticum aestivum
GAAGATGGCCGGCGGTCCCGAGGTTGAAGAAGGCATCGAGGGCGGTGTTGTGGCACGTCCGGGGCCTCGTGGCTCGTTGAGGAGGTAGAGGGAGGACCGGCGGAGCTTCCTGGGGCGTCGGTGAGCCGTGGGGTGGCCGGTAGCCACGGTGGCTCTCGTCGGTGGCGGCGGCTCCGTTCGGTCGCGGGAGGGGAAACAGAGGAGCGAGGGGGAGGGGGGTCCAGAGAGCGAGGGAGAAGTGAGAGGGGGTCGGGGCTGCGTGGCGTCGCGGGAGGGACCAGGGAAGGAGGAGGCAGCTAGGCAGGGAGGAGGTGGCCTCCTCGGCCGCGCGCGTGCGAGCACGCAGCTGCTCCCACTGGCAAGAGGAAGACGACAGGGGGGGAGTAGCGGTGGCGGGCTGGGCCGGCTGGGCCGGTTCTGGTGGGCTGCACGGGTGAGGCCAGGTAAGTCCTTCTCTCTCTCTCTTTTATTTTTTTCTTCTGTTTTGTTTTATTTAATTTCGTTTTGCCACTGTTTTAAATTTTAAACAAATTCAAACAATGCCAAAAACTCCTCTGAATAATTTTATTTGGCTAGATGGACTTTTTCAAAAGCTCATAAAATATTTCAGGGGTATTTGAAATTATATTCTAATTATATGAATATATTTCAAATTCAAATAGCTAATGATTTAAATTCAAAGTCCCAAAAATAAATCCTTAAAAATGTTCAATATTTTGGTTGGGACCAAAACCCTTACCAAAAATTATCAAACATTTAAGAAGAGCCTTTTGGAGCAATGAATGAGATTTCTAGGGTTTTTGCCCCTCTTTTATTTAGGGTTTTGAGGCTTCCAATATTCCTCAATTCAAGTTTCAAAAATATAGACATGATGCACACATGAAGCTAGGCTAGAGCAATGCCAGAAGCTAGGGATGTGACAACTCACCCCCACTAAACAAGAATCTCGTCTCGAGATTCAAGCGTAGGGTAGGATGAAGGGGAAACGCAAACTAGTACAATCTTCACGATCCAGTGTGCACTTCAGTTGAACGTTGATTCATTCACCATCATTGTCTTGATGTCTTGTTTTGAGAAATCCTGCCAACATGACATGGAGGGAAGAAGGAGACTCTAGAAGGGTCGATCTTCTTGAAGATCGAACAACTCACGGAATGAGACATAGGACCATCTCTCGGGTTGAGACACGAGATACACATCAAGAGGGGTGGAAAGAAACGGATGACGAAAGTTCACTAGGTGGACAACAATTCCACACTTAAGAAGGTGGTAATCGGTTGTCAACGTAGCAAGGAGTTGAGTTGCCATGATACCACAACGAGACACCTTCGGAACCGTGACTCGTAGATATCTCCCCTTAAGTGGCAAAAGAATTACCTTTGATTCAGAGATCATTGAAACTCTTTATACCAGCTTAAGGCAAATCATAATCGATCATTTAGAGGGGTTCGGTAGAATGGCATACTCAAACTTGGATGATGTGGATTACCTTGTTGAAGACAACGTAATGGATGAATTTTGCTTATCACCGGAAATGGAAGAGACCCATGGTAGAATGGCACATTGGCGGTGCAAGCTGGGAACAAAATGCAAATGCTGGGAATGATTCTGGTAACTGGGGAAGAACCCAACAATAGAGAGTGAATTCACTGTTGGAGTGGTTATAGCATAACCGAGGAAATCTGGGGCAATCCCAGCTAGTGCCGATGATAAGACGTAGCGCTTGTGCGTGCTCTCAAGAACTTGAGCATTTCCA
>NW_025258656.1:0-1756 GCF_018294505.1 Triticum aestivum
GGGGGTAGCAATGCCACCGGCGCATCGCACCGGGCCCTCATACATGCGGGGTGGTGTGGTGGCATGTCCGAAGAGGCGGCACGCGTCTCCGGGGCGTGGCCCCCCCTAACGGACGGCGATGACACGGTAGTAGCCATTCTGCGGTAACGATGCGGCGTGAATATTATTAAATACTCGGAGCGCGATAAAATCATGAGTTTTTTTGCACAACGTGGGAACATGTGCTATAGGAACGATAATATTTTTTCCTAATTTTTGGTGATGGAGAAGTATCCCAAAAATTCCCTCTACGCGGATTGCCCTTCGCGCGTCTACGGCTGTGGCCGGCGGCCTCCGGGGGCTATCATGCTGCCAAATCTTGCGTAGGCGGCCTCTCACAAGTTTGGAAGTGTTGTGGTGGTTGCAAACGCCCGGCACGCGTCTCCGGGGTTTGTCCCCCCTCATGGATGGCGCCACCGCCGGCACCTGGAGGGGGGAAACGAACGCGTCGGGTCTACACGGAGGGGATCTTGCTGTGGGTCTGGCCCGGATGTTGCTCCAATGTGTTCCTATGGGCTGACCTAACACAACCAGGTGTAGAGGTCCACTGGTCAAATCCCGTCCGTGCAAAGTCAAAGGGCTAGATTCTGTGGTCAAACGCTACAGGGTTAGGCGGGACGGGGGCCCTGCGGGTAGCAATGCCACCGGAGCATCACACCGAGCCCTCATACATGCGGGGGGGTGTGGTGGAATGTCCGAAGAGGCGGCACGCATCTCTGGGGCGTGCCCCCCCCCCCTAACGGACGGCGATGACACGGTAGTAGCCATTCTGCGGTAACGATGCGGCGTGAATATTATTAAATACTTAGAGCGCGATAAAATCATGAGTTTTTTTGCACGACGTGGGCACATGTGCTATATGAACGATAATTATTTTTTCATAATTTTTGGTGATGGAGAAGTATCCCAAAAATTCCCTCTACGCGGATTGCCCTTCGCGCGTCTACGGCTGTGGCCGGCGGCCTCCGGGGGCTAGCATGCCGCCAAATCTTGCGTAGGCGGCCTCTCACAAGTTTGGCAGTGTTTTGGTGGTTGCAAACGCCCGACACGCGTGTCTGGGGTGTGCCCCCCCTCACGGACGGCGCCGCCGCCGGCACCTGGAGGGGGGAAACGGACGCGTCGGGTCTACATGGAGAGGATCTTGCTGTGGGTCTGGCCCGGTTATTGCTCCAAAGTGTTCCTTTGGGATGACCTAACACAACCGGGCAGGGAGGTCCGCTGGTCAAATCCCGTCCGTGCAAAGTCAAATGGCTAGATCCCGTGGTCAACCGCTCCAGCGTTAGGCGGGACGGGGGCCCTGGGGGTAGCAATGCCACCGGAGCGTCGTACCGGGCCCTCATACATGCGGGGTGGTGTTGTGGCATGTCCGAAGAGGCGACACGCGTCTCTGGGGTGTGCCCCCCATCATGGACGGCGCCGCTGCCGTCACCTGGAGGGGGGGAAACGGACGCGTCGGGTCTACACAGAGTGGATGTAGCTGTGGGTTTGGCCCGGATGTTGCTCCCGGGTGTCCCTATGGGTAGACCTGACACAACCGGGTGGAGAGGTCCACTGGTCAGAGCCCGTCCGTGGGAAGTCAAAGGGCTAGATCTCGTGATCAACCGCTCCTGGGTTAGGCGGGACGGGGGCCCTGGGGGGTAGCAATGCCACTGGAGCATCTCACCGGGCCCTCATACATGCGGGGTGGTGTGGTGGCATGTCCGAAGAGGTGGCACGC
>NW_025258657.1:0-1756 GCF_018294505.1 Triticum aestivum
CCGAACGCGTAGCTGCGAAGCCAATGGAGCGGACGAAGCCGGCGAAGCGGAGGAACCAGGCACGGGGCGCCTGCTTGAGCCCGTACAAGGACTTGGAGAGGCGGCAGACGTGCTCTGGTTTGTCGGGGTCGACGAATCCGGCGGGCTGGAGGCAGTAGACTTCCTCCTCCTAGTTGCCGTGGAGGAAGGCGTTGGAGACGTCGAGGTGGTGCAACGGCCAGCCGCGCGACGCGGCCATAGTGAGCACCATGTGGATCGTCGCTGGCTTGACGACGGGGGAGAACGTCTCGCCGTAGTCGAGGCCGGCACGCTGATGAAAGCCCCGCACGACCCAGCGTGCTTTGTAGCGGGCCAGCGCGCCGTCGGCGTCGTTTTTGTGATTGAAGATCCACTTCCCTGTGATCAGGTTGGCGCCGGGGGGGCGGGGCACCAGCTCCCACGTGCGATTGCGCACGAGCGCATCGTACTCAGCACGCATGGCACCGAGCCAGTTCGGGTCGCGAACAGCAGCGCGAACCGAACGCGGCACGGGCGACACCGATGATGAGGTAGAGGCGGTGGCCGCGTCGTAGTAGCACGGGTTGGGGTGGAAGATGCCGCGCTGGGCACGCATGACCATGGGCACAGGAGGCGCCGGTGCGCGGGGCGCCGCTGGTGGCGCGCTCGGAGACGAGCTGTCGGAGGAGCCACTGGCGGAGTTGTCGGAGGAGCCACTGGCGGAGTTGTCGGAGGAGCCGCTGGCGGAGGCAAAGACAGGCGGACCAGGCGCGGATGGGCACGTCGAGGACGGAGCCGAGCTGCCATCGGAAGCGCCCGCAGCGTACCGCGAGCTGACGCGGCGCGCCCCGCTGGTTGGCAATGATGAGCGGGGCAAGCCGGTGATGGAGATCGGGCGCGCCGGCAGCACGGGTGACATGCTGTTGTCAGGCACCGGTGGAAGCGCGGGCAGCGCAGGAGGCCGGACGACGAGCGGGATCTGCAGGGTAGAGGGTACGACGGGTGGCGTAGGCGACGGGGAAGAGGATGCGAACGGGAAAACGTGTTCGTGGAAGAGAACGTGGCGAGACGTGAGGACGCGGCGAGAGGTGAGGTCAAAGCAGCGAAAACCACGATGATCGGGAGGGTACCCGAGGAAGACGCAGGCGATAGAACGTGGCTCGAGCTTATGGCGGGTGGTGGCGGTGACGTTCGGATAGCAGAGGCATCCAAAGACGCGGAGCTGCGAGTAATTTGTGCGGGCATGCGGTGACGTTCGGATAGATGCGGAGTAATTTGTGCGACGCCGAGCAGGAGTTCATGCGGAGTGCAGGGCGCCGAGGCGCGGCAGGGCCGACGATTGAGCAGGTAGGTCGAGGTGTTGAGAGCCTCTGCCCAGAAGCGAGCGGGCATGTGCGCATGACAGAGAAGCACACGAACACCGTCGTTGATCGTGCGGAGAACTCGCTCGTCCTTGCCGTTCTGCCGTGGCGAGCAAGCAGAGAGCGCGCGGCTGCACTGTCGAATTCACGACCGTTGCCCGTTTCCAGTGCAAGTATGGGTAACTGAAACTGAGTCTGAACATAGGCAAAGAAATCAACAAGTATGGGAAGAACTTCAGACTTGTGTTTCAGAGGGAAAGTCCAGACATAGTGACTGAAATCATCTAGTACAACTAAGTAAAACTGATAGCCGGATATGCTTACAACGGGAGCGGTCCATACATCAAGGTGTAAAAGCTGGAAAGGAAAGAAACTAGCAGTGGTGGATGTCTGAAACG
>NW_025258658.1:0-1756 GCF_018294505.1 Triticum aestivum
GATGCTTTTTCTGCTATTTTCGCAGTCCGGACATGCACTTTAGGGCATGCCTCCCAGGGAAAGGAACCCTTAACGGAACTATTCTCCCTGGAAGATGTTTCTTACTAACCATGTAATATAACATAGCTAGTTGGGCACTTGTCTGATAAAGCAATTATGACCCCTATGCCTTGTCTCCGTGCATGCCCCGGTTCTTTTATAACCGTAAGGGTATTCGGACACACTCCAGATTGTTGGGTCCCGAGGTTGAAGCGAAAAGGTCTGCAAAGGCAAACGATCTACAATCCGGCTAGAAGGCATTTTACATGTCATTTTAAAATTACATCGTCAAACAGACTGATTGTACTCCTCTTCAATCCCATCTAACAGGCTCTCTAATTTACAGGCCTGTTGGGAATATTTCGGGGCCAACTCTACTTGGCAGTACATCAAGCTCACAGGGATCTCCTTCCCATCGGGCCCCACAGGTCCGACCTCGGCCATGTGGTTTGGGTCAGCCTTCAGGTACCGCGTCTTCACCATGGCCCAGGCCTCCCTGGCGCCTTGACGGCAGGCCGACATCTTCCACAGACGGAGACGTCGCCGTACTCCCTGAAGCTTCTCAGCAAGCCCTCCAAGGCCCTCGGGTAGGGAGACGGAAGGCCATAAGGCTTGAACGACGCTGCTCATCGCCTGCCGAACACGTTCGTGCAGTTGTAGCAGCTCGGGAAGAGGGTCTCCCATGGAACCAGGCATCTCCTCCGTCGGACGACCCGTGAGCACACCTACAGACACATTACTGTCAATCGACTTCCTCGCCGAACTCTTCTTTTCAAAAGAGTTTGCTCAAGCACTTACTATAAATGCCGCGGCGAAGCTGTCGATTCTCCTTTACGAAGTTAGACAGCTGGACCCGAACATCTTTTAGTTCTTCGCCCAGCTGGGTGTTGGCATCTTGGAGTTTGTTCCTCTCCTGCTGCACCCTCATAAGCACCCTCTCGCCGGCCTTCAACTGGCACAGCAGCTGTTGCTTGTCCGGATCTAGTCCGGCACCCTCTGCAATATTATTGTCAGACTATACACACACGCCGCACTTCATAAACTACTTCTTTTTTTCAAAATATGAATTACCAGAGGGGGTCTCCGTGGCTCCCTCGGCAGCGGCTAGTGCGGCCTCAAGTTGGGCCTTGCATTCTTGAAGCTCCTGAGACAGGTGGGTATTCTTCTCAGTAAGATCCTGCATAACAAATGATCCTTAAATCAGTTAGTTTAACTATTTTAAGTCTCGGGGGCTACTGGCATATATAACTATTAAAATTCCTTACCCGTATGTCCTTTACATACTGCTCCGTGGCTCTGGTTAAACCATCTTGAGCAGCACGGAGGTGCGCGTCTCCCGCATTAAAGGCATTTAATGCCTTAGGGGAGAAACACGCGTCACGAAGAACTGTCCGACGGTGCCTGTGATTCATGGCGCTCTCCACCTCAGACCTGGTGGCAGACAACCTCCGTTGGAGGAGCATCCGGCTCGCGCCTTGCGCTCGCCTCCCCCTCCAGACCAGGCGTTGGAGCCTGGCTGGCGGAGGCTAGTGGAACACCCCGTCAATCAAATCCACCTTTATGTCCGGATCCTCTTCGGAGGCCGGATCAAGGGATCTTCCCGGATCCTCAGGTTGTGGAGTTGGGCTTTCTATGCCCGCCACATCCCGGCGTATTTCCTGCGTCGAAATCATAAAGTAAGACACTTACCTTTGAAAGCACGGATCAGATATATAAG
>NW_025258659.1:0-1756 GCF_018294505.1 Triticum aestivum
CACAATCTTAGTTAACTTCTGGGGACATCAGAAAGTTAACATCCGCCTGATTATTATGAGGACTTCACTGCCACTGTTTACTCAAACTTAAGTTAGTAATTAAAAATATAAAATAGGATAACCCAGTGACAGGACTGTTGGTTGATGTCACAAAAAAGTTGCAAATCTCAACATGTTCTACAGTTGTTAAAATTATCTTACTGTATTTAGAACAAACTAACACCACAGAGTCTACCAATTCAGGTAGAAGCCATCATTCATTACAAATTTGAATATATGATATTCCAGAAAATAATCTGTCTACAAAATGAGATACATTCCGTTTGAACTACCAAAACTGTAACCAACGTTATTACCTAATTATGAAAAAAGTGCAGTACATATAAATTATTTCATCACTGAGAGGAGATAACCAAAAGTTTCCAAGCAATATGATTAAGAAAATGGGATTTAGGCATCCAAATGCCACAAAAGACCAAATCACATTTTTCAACCAAGTTACACAAAGAAAATGCACCTAAGCACCAAGAGGAACTGTTACAACTCCATAAGGTATATCCAAGTCACTGCTACTCATATTCAAAAAACCTAACTCCAATATAACCAGAAAGATTGTAAAACATTATATCTCCCTGCTAACACGAACTGAAAGCGTAACAAAAATACCATCTTCTTTTGTTGATGCGTTGGTGTTTTAGAGTAGAGGTAAGAAAACCGGAGACCATATATGTAGTTTCTAACATATGCAAGATTACTTAAAAAATGGAGATGCAAGATAGTAGTATATAGAAGAAGAAACAAGAGAGAGATGCAAGATAGTAGTATATATAGGTGAGTCAACCTATTATTCTAGGCAGCTGCCTTGCTAGTGATTCGGTGTCGTCGCAACTGGATCCCTCCCACTCGACCTGCGATCTTCTACAAGGAAAAAGTAGCAGCTCAGTCAACTACCATATAATTATACAAGGAAAAAATGCTACTTGGCACAAGTGTAAACGAGAACCTTGAGGCAGCAGGAGATTGAAGTGATAAAGTGCAAAGGAGAAGCTTGAGCTAGTAAACAATTTCTGAATGTTATAAAGTGGGGAAAGTAAAATAAAATTCATGACTAGTCATGGCACTAGAAAAGAGATGAGATTTCACAAAACCAGAGCCAAGCATAGTCCAGAATGTCAAATTTTCAGTTAGTTAATTATTACAGTCCTTTGCTAAAAGAGATGATCCGTCCAAGAAATTTAATACTAGATGCATGCAGTCTGTTGAGGTGTCACATCCCTAGTCTGGTATGACCTAGGCTAGCTGGCTATTTGTGCATCATATTTAAATTTCATTTAAATTTGAAATGAGGATTGGTGGAACCCTCAGAATCATTTTTGAAAATGACCCAAATAAAAATTTCTCCAAAAGGGTCCAAGAAAATGCTCATGTTGCCCTCTGAAAATATTGGACAGAGATAAAAATCAAAACAATATTTTTAGGAGCTCATGGACATTTATTTTGGCCATTTGGATTAATTCGATAAATATTTGCATTGGAAATATATTTCTATATATATGAAATGTGGTCCAAAAATTATGCCAATTATAAAAGAGCTCTGGAATAATACCATTAGCCCCTACAAAAATTGGCATAATAAAATTAAATGATTTAATATATTTATTAAATCAAAACAAATGTCAGAAAAATTAGAAAACAAAAATAAAAGAAGGAGGGGCTTACCTGGGCCTCCCCTCCCCTGCGCAGCCCAGCAGCAGCA
>NW_025258660.1:0-1756 GCF_018294505.1 Triticum aestivum
TTCATATTGACTAAGTTGACAAAGCCCTCTATCCCTGTCAACTTGGTAGGCCCACAAGTCAGCCTTCCACTATGCTCGGTTCCAGCTCACAGGGGGAGTATTCATTTTTTTGTGCGTAATAAGGAGGCACTTCCTTGCGTGCGAAGATAGCTGGTGGCTCCGACCTGTCAGTGGGGGGGCACGTTTTTTTCATGAAATACATAGGCCCTTCCGATGGGTCCTAGATGTCAGGTGAAGGAATCATTATTTTGCGCGTAATAAGAAGGCATTTCCTTGTGTGCGGCCATGGACCCAGCTGTTAGCCTCTCCACGCACAGTCTACTTCTGATGGTGTCGTTCATTGACCATGTTGACCACGCCGCACCAAGCGCATCCAAGGTGGTGGACGACGGCGAGGCCCGGACAGCAACGAGACGGAGATGGGAAGACGCGGGAGTAGAGTCGCGAACAAAGAGGTGTACAAGGGTTAACTGGTTCTAGTGCGGTGTGGTTCGGCAGTCAGTGGAGAAGAATAGGAGGTGTGGAGGGCTGGAGGGATGGCTTGGCCAACGGTGGGGCAGCGCTTCATAGCGAAGCGTGCTAAGCAGAGCTGCTAGCAGCAAGAGGCTGGAGGAGGTCCCGGCGGCATTAGAGGAAGAAGACGAGAGATTGAAGATGGATGCCGGTCGTTGGATGTAAATCCAACGACTAACATGTCAGAATCATTTGTTGACTAAATTGACAACAACTTGCGTTGGCTTCGACCTATTGGCCCATATTTCAGCCTCCAATAATGTGGCACGTATTCAACCCATTTTTTCAGAATTTACAGTCTTTTTTTTGCGCGGTAGAATTTACAGTCAATTTGATCTTTTTTTTGAATTACAGTCCATTAGCTGGGTTGGGTGAACAAATAATGTATCGTCCATGCGGCCCATTTATTTTATTTCCTAAAAAATTACAGGCCATTTGCACTTTATTTAAATACACGATTTTGCTGGGCTGATTCTAATTATAATGTTGGGTTGGGCCAGCAATGTTATCAAGAATAAAAAGGTGCTGAGCATTTTGTTATAAATATATTTAAATAATAAGTGATATTATTACGTTCGTCCTTAAATCTTACCAAGCTTTTGTACACAATCACTAGGATTTTCGTGCCAAAATAATCCAGGATTTTATTGTTAACAAATTATTTTTAAAAGTTAATAAGATGTGGGATATTGTTTTCTTACATATGTAAGTATCTATTAAATATATGATGACAATAAAAACAATATATAATAACATATAAAATAATTTAAATATATATAATATAGTTAGAAGGAAAACATAAGTTGGACCTGGTGTTCCAATTCTTATAAAGAAAAATAGAACAGACCTGTGCGTTTTCTTCAAAAAAATACATAAATTGGGTTGCCGTTGTTTCAGGAAAAATAAAACCTTGGATTGGAGGTCCATAGGCCGGTAGATACATGACGATCCTCAAGAAAATACAAACAGTCCTATGGACCTCCCATCCAAGGTCGTGGGCTGCACATGTTAAAAATGAAAGCCTAGACGAGGCAGCCCAAAACCCAGCTGATACTTGCTGCCCCAGTGATAATAAATGATACCTGCCAGCTCCCCGGCTTCGTTGTGAATTTATCTCCTATAGTAACTACGTTTAAGCACCTAAAAATGTAACTATGTTAACAAACCCGTGGGCCCCAATGTCATTATAGCATTAGGAGGAAGTATTTTTTCAATGAGGCACTTGCTTGCGTACGGCCATAAC
>NW_025258661.1:0-1756 GCF_018294505.1 Triticum aestivum
GAGGCAGAGCTCCGCTGTGGGTGGGTGGGAGGGGGGGGGGGCGCTCAGGTGAGCTCGGGGCGTCGTGGACCGGTGGTCGGCCGGCGCTGGGAGGTCGGAGGCGATGAGATCTGGGGGCACAAGGTGGGTTCGGGAGATTTGTGGCTGAGGATTTGCCTTATCCAGAGAGCCGAGCGGCCTGATAAGGCGCGAAAAGCAGCGGTAAGTGGCGAAAAATTCGCGCCGCGGTAGCGTTTTTGGCGGCGGGCCGCGCGCGCCACGTTCTTAATTTCTCTGTGGGCTTCGGACTGACACGGATAGAAATTTTACTGTGAGTGGGCTGCGGGCCCGACAGGAAAAATATTTGGCCCACAGTAAAATTTCAGTTTCTGGTAGTGTTCATCCATTCCATTTCGTAGTCGTTATCCTGTTGTTCGGCATGGAAGGTTTCAGGATGCCCAATGGTGCTGTGAGTCTGCTTTCCTCAGACAACCCAAGTCGTGCAGTGATTCCTCACCAATTCCTGCAAGGCTAGTACATGCACGATTAGTTGCCATGGTCCTCACTCTAGCCAATAGTGTATACGTGATCTCAACTTAAACCTTGGAACCAGAAAGCCAAACTTAACGCCTCGATCAGCACTCCACATTTTCGGCTGATGACAGCTCTTGGCGTGACCATTGTGACGAAGAACTTGCCAAGTACCAGGAAGAGGTACTTGCCAGCGTCGGAATTAATATAATATACTGGTAGAGGAAAACCCAGTGATTTTATACGAGTTACAAAATGAGTTCGGATGTTAGGTGTCTCTGTGACGAAGAAATTCTGGACCAGATCCTGCTCCGAGGTGAACGAACTGCGCCCGAAGTTGTTGCGCGCAAAACGCATGAGGGGGCACTTGGGCGGCAACAGCTTTGCTTTGTCACACATGTTGCTGCGTGAGCGTGATGTATGTTAGGAAATGGAATGTACATAGTCTTCTATTGGAATTTGGGAAAGCAACTTGTTTTTCGTATGAACAACAAATGATTGCCGAGTATCCAAGATAAGTGTTGTGCAGCTGCAAAAGGATTTGATTCGGCTGGAACTTTGATATCATCCTAAAATTCTACTCTCTTCCTTCCTAAATATTTGTCTTTTTAGAGATTTCACATGGACTACCACATACAGATGTTTATAGACATATTTTAGAGTGTAGATTCACTCATTTTGCTCCGTATGTAGTCACTTGTTGAAAACTCTAGAAAGACAAATATTTAAGAACAGAGGGAGTAGTACATACCGTGATGTTTTAAGTATGAATCGGCTAAATGTATGACCTTAGAAACATGACATATCCGGTCCACTGAGGCTACATTGAGCGTATTTGTTTTCTTTAATTTCTCAGTTTCAACAAAATCCAACATGGCCAATCCTACCTGCCATGTGAGTCGTCAACATGTAATGCAATCTAGTCTCCAAGCTTCAACCCGTGCACATGGCGTGTGTCTAACGTCTCGTGCCGAAAGTACACGACATCACGTACAAGCAATATATAGTGAGCATCCTGCTACTTGTTCTTCTTTGCGTCATCGCGTGCACATGATGCAAGATTTCAGTTGCACCGTTGTGAAAATCTCACTGGTAGAACAATATTTTGTCGGTGAAATGTTGAAACAGTTTAGTTTGGAGGAATTCTTATGTATTTGTGGAATTCTCAACTATAGGGATATTGCATTATTTAGTGAAAATTTCACGGGTCCCGCGACCCGCTCCTAGGATTCCCGCGCCGCCGCCG
>NW_025258662.1:0-1756 GCF_018294505.1 Triticum aestivum
TCTTTTTCCACACTTGTGCTTCAAAGTAGCACCTTGTTCTTCATGTAGTGAGTCTCATATATTGTGCTTCAAAGTAGCACCATGGTTTTCATATAGTGAGTCTCATAAGTTGTCTTTTTATACTAGTGGGAATTTTTCATTATAGAACTTGGCTTGTATATTCCTACGATGGGCTTCCTTAAATGCCCTAGGTCTTCATGAGCAAGCGAGTTGGATGCACACCCACTAGGTTTCTTTTGTTGAGCATTCATAGCTCTAGTGCATCCGTTGCATGGAAATCCTTACTCCTCATGTTGACATCAATTAATGGGCATCTCCATAGCCCATTGATTATCCTCGTCAATGTGAGACTTTCTCCTTTTTTGTCTTCTCCACACAGTCCCCATCATCATATTCTATTCCACCCATAGTGCTATATCCATGGCTCATGCTCATGTATTGCGTGAAGGTTGAAAAAGTTTGAGATTATTTAAGTATGAAACAATTGCTTGGCTTGTCATCGGGGGTATAGAAATTGGGAACATCTTGGTGTGATGAAAATGAAGCATAGCCTAACTATATAATTTTGTAGGGATGAACTTTCTTTTGCCATGTTATTTTGAGAAGACATGATTGCGTTGATTAGTATGCTTGAAGTATTATTATTTTTATGTCAATATGAACTTTTGTCTTGAATCTTTCGGATCTAAATATTCATGCCACAATTAATAAGATTTACATTGAAATTATGCCAAAGTATCACTGCGCATCAAAAATTCTTTTTTATCATTTACCTACTCGAGGACGAGCAGGAATTAAGCTTGGGGATGCTTGATACGTCTCCAACGTATCTATAATTTTTGATTGCTCCATGCTAGTTTATCTACTGTTTTAGGCAATATTGGGCTTTATTATCCACTTTTATATTATTTTTGGGACTAACCTATTAACCGGAGGCCCAGCCCAAATTTGTTGTTTTATGCCTATTTCAGTGTTTCAAGGAAAAGGAATATCAGACGGAGTCAAAACGGAACGAAATCAATTGGAAAAGTTATTTTTGGAAGGAAACCCACCTGATGGACTTGGACTCCACGTCAGAAGATACAAGAGGTGCTCACGAGGGAGTGGGGCGTGCCCACCCCCTAGGGTGCGCCCCGCTGCCTCGTGGGGCCCCCGTAGCTCCACCGACGTACCCCTTGCACCCATATATACCTACGTACCCTAAAACTTCCAGAACAGAAGATAGATTGGGATTTCCGCTGCCGCAAGCCTCTGTAGCCACCAAAAACCTCTCGGGAGCCCTTCCCGGCACCCTGCCGGAGGGGGATCCCATCATCGGTGGCCATCTTCATCATCCCGACGCTATCCATGTCGAGCAGGGAGTTGTTCACCCTCGGGGCTGAGGGTATGTACTAGTAGCTATGTGTTTGATCTCTCTCTCTCTCTCTCTCGTGTTCTCTCTCGTGTTCCCTCTATGGCACGATCTTGATGTATCCCGAGATTTTCAATTGTAGTTGGATCTTATGATGTTTCTCCCCCTCTACTCTCTTGTGATGAATTGAGTTTCCTCTTTGAAGTTATCTTATCGGATTGAGTCTTTTATGAGAACACTTGATGTATGTCTTGCCGTGATTATCTGTGGTGACAATGGGATATCATATGCCACTTGATGTATGTTTTGGTGATCAACTTGCGGGTTTCGTGACATTGGGAACCTATGCATAGGGGTTGGCACACGTTCTTGAGTCTCCGATAGAAACTTTGGGGCACTCTTTGA
>NW_025258663.1:0-1756 GCF_018294505.1 Triticum aestivum
TCTCCACCATCTCCATGCTAGCCAAGTTGTTGCAGCTCCCTCCGTCTATGATGACGCGCACAGAACGTTCCTTCACAACTCCCTTGGTATGGAACAAATTGTGCCTCTGATTTTGCTCAGCTTGTGTGACCTGCACACTCAAAACACGTTGAGCAACTAAACATTCATACCTGTCAGCGTCTTCAGGAGCCATGTATTGCGTCTCATGATCAGAATCATCTCCACCATGTTCTTCACGTGTAATAAGAGCCAAAGTCTCCTCATCATAGTCACTAGCGGACTCATATCCACCATCCGCGGTAGCAATCATCACACGCGGAGATTTGCATTCTCTCGCATAATGACCTCCTCCCTTACAACGACGACAAATAATATCACTTGTGTGCCCTGTTGATGCCATGGAAGAAGAAGAACGCTGTGCAGGCCCCGCAGGTGCGCTCTTGGCAGATAATGGTGGTTTTGCCTGTACCTAGTGTTCCTTGGGAGGATATATCTATGGACTTTGTTTTAGGTTTACCTCGAACAAAGAAGGGGAGGGATAGCATATTTGTTGTCGTGGATAGATTCTCGAAAATGGCACACTTTATACCATGTCATAAAAGCGATGATGCTATTAATGTTGCTGATTTGTTCTTTCGTGAAATTATTCGCTTGCATGGTGTGCCAAATACTATTGTTTCTGATCGTGATACTAAATTTCTTAGCCACTTTTGGAGATGTTTATGGGCTAAGTTGGGGACTAAACTGCTTTTTAGTACTACTTGTCACCCCCAAACTGATGGACAAACTGAAGTAGTCAATAGAACGTTGTCTACTATGCTTAGGGCTGTTTTGAAGAATAATAAGAAAATGTGGGAGGAATGCTTGCCTCATATTGAATTTGCTTATAATCGTTCATTGCATTCTACTACTAAGATGTGCCCTTTTGAAGTTGTGTATGGTTTCCTACCTCGTGCACCTATTGATTTGTTGCCTCTTCCATCTTCGGAGAAGGTTAATTTTGATGCTAAACAACGTGCTGAATTGATTTTAAAAATGCATGAGTTAACTAAGGAAAACATTGAGCGCATGAATGCTAAATATAAACTTGCTGGAGATAAGGGTAGAAAACATGTTGTGTTTGCACCTGGAGATCTTGTTTGGTTACATTTGCGTAAGGATAGATTTCCTGATTTGCGCAAATCAAAGTTAATGCCACGTGCTGATGGTCCCTTTAAGGTGATAGAGGCGGGGTGTCCCGATCTTTCGATGAGATGATAACTATCGATTTGGTGGAGACGACTTTGACGATCCGACTACAAACGTGCATGACGTTGCGCCTTAGCAATCGCTAAACCAACTCCGAGAGGTTATTGACCACGCCGGAGCACAATCAACCTGACCACGAAGGTCTATTCCTGCAAGCAATCGAAGAACAAGCAAGAATATGATAAAAGCAATCTGAATATTGCGAGTATATATGAAGTATTGATAAAGGTGGGGATCCGTAAGCGGTCTTGGTCTGGTCGTTGGACACAAACGAAGTACACGAAGTTGCAATGGCTAACTTTTAACTAAACAAATCCCAAGGAAAAGCTACTAGATGGATCTACTTATATAGGAGCAAGGGGTGGCGTCCAAGGAGGTGGGAGGACGTCCCAAGGCAGCCTAAAACTAAATCTAGGTCGTACAAGGCCAATGGGCCCAAGTGGAGGTGATGTAACACCTTTGGACTTGTAGTTTGACTCGGATTCTGCTGCAGCATCAGATTGTTTCG
>NW_025258664.1:0-1756 GCF_018294505.1 Triticum aestivum
AAATAAGGACTAGGTAGCACGATCAGTCTTAGAAGGATGATTCGAAAACCAACATACTAAGAATGAAATTATTATCCTTTAACTACCAAGCAACAGAGTTGCTAGCAGTATTGATTTCACACATCACAATTCATTTGTCGGTATTCCGGTTGCATCAACACGAGGGCCGAGGAATGAACAGTGATGGCAAGAAGTGTCACTGTACCAAGAGTTCATGGGATGGTGTGCAATTCCTATAACAATCTCGATATAAAATATGTAATACTCCAAGGTAGAGCAGAACCAAAAGCTGGATTGGCATTTGATCTGCGGAATACAACTACTTTGACCCAATCCTAGATATGGAAGAGGTACTGGAGTTTGTTTCTCCTAGTCATTCCGGAATAGAATGGCTTGACAGACCACAAGAGTCATAGGCATCGATGAACGAACGCACGCATACTCTTGACTATCAATTGATAGACGAGGGTCAGAAGACAACTAAAGAGGGACAACTCAAAGGAACATACGATTTTCTGAGTTGTGGATGCATGGTTTAGCATGTCGAACGAATTCCACATATTTCTTCCGGATAACCCATGCAGAAAGGTAGAACTGGCAGAGTCACAATGTAGAATCGAGAACCCATCGAGAGCACTCTGATTGTGATCTTTCGATCAGCGAGGAACATCTGCCATAAGCGGTTCATAGTATTTGGAGGAAAGGAATACCACGAACATCGAGGACTAATGCAAAGGTTACTAATAACCTAAAGGAACGAGCAAAACTATCAACATGAAGCAAGTAGGGTGAATCTCGGGTTCAAAACCCAGGAGTAGAATACCTACTACTAAGTGGCATCACGGGATGCTTTCGAGAATGATGGCCAGAATCATCACACTGGGAACACAAATCATGGCTAGACCACTAGATGATCCCCTAAGACACCTAGGGTCATAATAATATCTCCAACATATATGTCAAGGTAACGGAGTACCTCAATTCACTGATTAGTGTGGTTAATCTGGCCCATGGGAACATTGAAATGGGAAGAAAGGATTTGCAAATGCTTCAAACTATTTAGAAACCTGGGATGACTCGGACAGCATAACGGCTGTAAATGCTCAGAAAAGATTTGAGACATTCACAAAAAATGGTGGCATAACCACTCAGAAGCACAATATCAAGGTCTCGAGATCAACAATTAACATACGGAAGTAGTAGGAACTGAACTAAGACTTAATCCAACAATCTTATAAGTCTACGGATTAGTAACACGTGATCCTAATAGAAAGAAGAGATAGCCTAGTTCTTAATCCCCGCAGGAAAGATAAGATAACTCAGATCAGAAGGGCATGAGGTATAAGGAGTAAAAAGAGCCTTACGTTCCATCCCACAATCAATTCCCTTATATAACTAAAGAATTTCTAGACTCAACTTCGACCAGTTTGGCTTGGTAATCCTACAGGCAGTCAAGCTCTGATACCAACGCTGTCAGGACCCCGACTCAATGCCACATCGATCTAGCATGTAACACCTCATATCACTTTGCGGCCTCACGCACGGTATTCCCACGGGTGTCGCCTTACCTTTGCCCGGGACCGTTTGCGCCTTTTGGCACACGTATATGACAGTGTCGCTAGCATCCATATGGTAAGGAGCCCGGGCTGACATGGCTAGTCGTAAACCCAAAGCGGCACAGACTTACAGGGACAGGCATCCATGACCCAGCATCGAACGTGTCGGTCATCAGCGAGTGAATCCAGGCTGTAGCACT
>NW_025258665.1:0-1756 GCF_018294505.1 Triticum aestivum
ACTTCATTCCATTGCCCCATGTTCATTTCAGTCCATCTTGATGCCTGAATCATCATTGCAAGAATGTTATGTAATGTTGCCTGCTGTCTGTTAACAGAACATGCTCATTTGTCGTTTTTGCCATGATTGATGTGTGCATCCTATGAGGTTGATGTCTACATGTGTTTCGTGCTACATCATGCCATATTTACAGGGGTGTATGCCATGTATTTTTGTGATCAATGTGGTGACTAGAACAAGCATGCAAACTAGGATTCGTGATGTTGCTGATTTCAGTCCTTGTTCTGCTGTTATTTTTATGCCATGTAAACTTGATGCTACAGAGAGTTCCAAGCATATTTTGAGATACTTCAGTAAGGATGTTTTGAACATTTGGTTATTGTCTATCCATTCATGCCCCTTTTTGCAATTATGGAGTAGTCTAGCATGTCATTTTCTTGCTCTATTTTTGCTATAAAATGTTTCCTGGTAGATTGTTTACATGTTATTCAATTTTGTCAAGGTTGTTGTAGTTGATCCTTGCATGCTATGAACTTGTTCTTGCCTTGGTTAGTTTCATAAACATGTCTTGTTGCTGATGCTATGCTTATATTATCATGCAATGACTTGTGGTGAGTTAATCGAGCTCGTGAAGTAGTGTACTTGCTGTTACTGTTTTGCTAGGCTGAATCTGTTATTTTGTAATGCTATGTGAACCTGCTACTACAAGTCATTCTATGCATAATCTGGTGATGTTCACTATGGATGTTTTGTTATACATGTCATGATTTATCCATCCATGCTCCTGGTTGCATTTATAGCCTGCTGTTGTTGTTGTTATCATGCTCCAAAGTTGCTAAATAATGTTGCTATCAGCCTGTTAACATTAAGTTCAGTTTTGCCACGTGATTTTGCTAGTGATCCATGCACCTTATGAACTTGCTCTTGCCATGCTTAACTTCATAAACATGTCTTCTTACTGTTGGTTGCCTTGCCATGCCATGTTTTGCTCTGTGGTGAGTGATACAAGCTCACCAACATGCCTACTTATCGTTGTTTCTGCCATGTATGAATCTGTCATATAACTTGCTATGTTTACATGGGTGCCATCATATCTTCTGATCCTTTTTTGCTCATGGTCAGTAAAGGACTTTTGTTCTATGCAATTAGTAGATTCATGTCATGCCTTTGTTTGCCATAATAAGTTCCTGTAACATGTTGTTTGATAGCTCTAAACATTGCAACCTGATGTTATTTCTGCAAAGTCTGAAACTGTTATTATTTGCAATCTTGACATGTGTGTTTGAGCATGTTCTAGTGATTTCTGGAGATAGCTCAGTGTTCATGTTTTGTTATGATTTACCTGTACATTATGTCCATGCCGTTTGTTCTTATGTTGAGATGCTGTAGCATATTATTTTGATGCTTGCAATATGCCTAGTTGTTGTTTTGGACAGATTGTTGCTATAACTTGTATAGTGTATGTGTTGAACCGTTGCTCCGTTTTGAGTGTGCTCTATATGAAACTTGCTTGATTTTGCATGTAGTTTCATATTATCATGTTGCATCCTTGTTTTGAGGTATTTGCTTGATGTTTGTATGCATTTTGCATCAATGCCATGTTTAACTTGCTTTGCTCATATCTTCTAGGCCGTAGCTCCGAATTAAATGAACTTTATATGTAACTTGACTAGAATCTCGTGTAGATCATCATGGTGCATTTTAACTTGCTGTTTAACAACTTGAAGATAAGGTTTATTCAGATCTGGACCAATTT
>NW_025258666.1:0-1756 GCF_018294505.1 Triticum aestivum
TGCAGCAGCACCGGCCGGGCCGAGCGCCGTGCAGCAGCCCCGGGCGTGGGCTGAAGCCGGACGGGCGCCGGCGCCAGAGCGAGGCGAGGCCAGGCGCGGGCGCGGGTGCGAGCGCGAGGGCGAGAGGCGAGGCCACTGGCTGCAGCACCGCCGGCCGGGGAAGCGGTGGAACACGCCGACACCACGGAAGGACGAGCGTCGTGCAGCATCCCCGGGCATGGGAGCGTAGCCGGACGGGCGCTGGCGCGAGCGCGAGGGCGAGGCCGGGCATGGGCGCGAGCGCGAGGCCGAGCGCCGTGTAGCAGCCCCGGGCACGGTCGCGAGCGCGAGGACGGACGCTGGATGCGGAGCTCCCTGCTGCCTGCTTAAGGAAGGCACGCGTGGCCGACTACTGCTGCTCCTTCCCTGGCGGCGTCGCCGCGGCGTCGGATCCCACCGAAGGGAGAGCTGCTGCACCGGCGGTGTGCCCAGCTGCATCAAAACCGCGGCGTGCTCTGTGCCCACGCCATCGTGGGTGGCGACAAAGAGAAAAGGAGGAGAGAGAAAGGGGTGGGATGGATGAGTGGACTCTTTTGTTGGATGACAGATGAGCCAGCATGCATGTGCAGCGGATCGGAGCTGGACGAAGAAGCCACCAAAAGCGTCCGCTTTGTGTTCGCTTCGCATCCATTTCAGTCTCAAATTTGGAATGAAAATGGGTCCGTGCGGACACAAAGCGAACGCAAAATAGAAATAGTTTTTTGCGTTGGGCCGTCGTTTTTGTCTACACGGATCCAAACAAACTTGTGCGGACGAAATGAATCGTTCAATTGGAGTTGCTCTTACATGCCATAGCAACCTTCTCCGGCCCGGCGGGTTGTGGAATTCAATCAATCACGCCGGAGAAGTAGCAGCACAAGCGCACCATGGCACTGGAAATATACCCACCGTAGGTAGAAGGCCCGTGCGTGCGTGCGTGCGAGGAAGACAAGTGGAACACGGTGTGTTTTGATAGGCTCGATTTTTGTCCAAGAGTGATTTTTCTACCGCACATGGATATACAGAGATACACCGTCCACACATATATTCATCGTCGGTTTTTTTTTTTGACACTTCTAAACCTTCTTTATTCATTTATCAAAATGGTTGCGTCCTTTACAAGCATAAGAATTACAGCCACCGGGCCGAATCTAGCCATGTATTAGGAGGAGATATTCTATCCAAGGTAGCTAACTCATGCGCTACATTTTCAATGATAGTGATTTTTCTACCGTACATGGATAACAGGGATACACCATCCACCCATATAGAGAACGTATCCTGTGCAACGAGCCATCGCTACGGATGTACCACTGCAATCTGAGCCGCCAGATTGATAATAGAGGGACCAGATTCTATATACAAACAGGCTGCTGGTACATTTAACATTGGTCCTCAGAAATCATCAATTTGCTCAAACAGGCCTCCCAGACATCGTCTCTTTCCTTGCCCTCTCATCTTCGGCTCCTGTACCTGAGTGTGCCACGGAGATTCAGATCGTGAGCTGAGGTTAGCGATTCGCCTCGCCGCCTCTCTCTCCCGCTCCCCTGGGCTACCCGACCTTCTCCCCTCTCTCTCTTGTACCTAGTTCCGTTCCCGCTGGAGCACCAACGCCCGTCCTCGTCTCTGAAAACTGAGAGACTGGTTATGCTCCGGGAAAATTATGGTCCAGAAGTTGCAGAAATTTATGTTCTGCTTCAGGACTAACTAATGAGCTGGTTCAAGTTCAGACTGGTTT
>NW_025258667.1:0-1756 GCF_018294505.1 Triticum aestivum
GGTCTACCTCCACTACGAGGCATTGAGCATCGAATCGACCTCATCCCCGGAGCACCACTTCCAAACAAAGCTCCATACCGTGTCAATCCCGAAGAAACCAAGGAGATTCAACGGCAAGTACAACAACTAATCAACAATGGTCATGTACGTGAAAGCTTAAGCCCTTGTGCGGTTCCCGTTATACTTGTGCCTAAGCCCGATGGAAGTTTCCGCCTATGTTCCGATTGTAGACCCATAAATGCTATCACCGTTCGCTATAGGCATCCCATTCCTCGCTTAGATGATATGCTTGATGAACTTAGTGGAGCCAACTTTTTCTCAAAAATTGATCTTAAAAGTGGCTATTATCAAATCCGCATACAAGAAGGTGATGAATGGAAAACTGCTTTCAAAACAAAATTTGGCTTATATGAGTGGTTAGTGATGCCTATGGGTTTATTGGAGGCTCCCGGTACTTTTGTGCGTCTCATGCATCATGTACTTCGACCTTACATTGAAGTCTTTGTTGTGGTTTACTTCGATGATATTCTTGTGTTTAGCAAAACCATGAAATAGCATCTTGATCATGTTAGGCTTGTTTTACAAACTCTCCGCAAGGAAAGTCTTTATGCCAACATGAAAAAGTGCACATTTGGTGTTGACAAAGTGGTTTTCTTGGGTTTCGTTGTCTCTTCCAAGGGTGTCCATGTTGATGAAGCTAAAATTGAAGCAATTAAAACTTGGCCCCAACCCACCAATTTGCAACAAGTGAGAAGTTTCCTTGGTATTGCGGGATTTTATCGCCGCTTTGTGAAAAACTTTAGCACAATCGCCGCTCCTTTGCATGCTTTGAGTAAGAAGAATACTCTTTTTGTTTGGGGATCTTTGCAATCAACCGCTTTTGATGAGCTCAAGTCTTTGCTTACTCATGCTCCGATTCTTGCTTTGCCCAACTTTGACAAAACTTTTGAGGTTCATTGTGATGCAAGTGGTACCGGAATTGGCGGAGTTTTAATGCAAGAAAAATGAGCAATTGCATACTTTAGTGAAAAACTCTTCGGTGCTCAACTTAACTATCCCATCTATAACAAAGAATTGTAAGCTTTAGTGCGTGTCCTACATGTTTGTGAACATTATCTTAGACCTCATGAGTTTGTCATACATACCGATCATGAAACACTTAAATACCTAAAAGGACAAACTAAGTTGAATAAGCGTCATGCCAAATGGAGTGAATTTATTGAATCTTTCCCATATGTGATTAGGTACATTAAGGGTAAGGAAAATGTAGTTGCCGATGCACTTTCACACATATGCACGCTCGTCACTAAACTTGAGTTGAATGTTATTGGCTTTGAGCACATAAAAGACTTGTATGCTAATGATCCATCTTTTGCACCTCATTATGCTAAATGTTTGATGCATACATCTTGGGAACAATATTACATCAAGGATGGTTATCTTATGAGAGCTAACAAACTATGCATTCCCGAGTCTTCTCTTCGTTTGCTCCTTTTGCAAGAGGCTCATGGAGGCGGACTCATGGGACACTTTGGACGCGACAAGAGTTTCGCCACGCTCTCCAAGAATTACTTTTCGCCCAAGATGTTCCGCGACGTCTCACGCTTCACCAACCGATGCTCTACATGTTGCAAAGCTAAGTCTAAAGCTCGATCTCATGGTCTTTGCATGCCTCTTCCTATTCCTTATCAACCTTGGGAAGACATTAGTATGGATTTTGTACTTGGTTTGCCTCGAACTCAAAATGGAAAGGATT
>NW_025258668.1:0-1756 GCF_018294505.1 Triticum aestivum
GCAGGGCCTTTTGTCCTGGTTGGTGCCACCAACCGGGACCAATAGGCAGGGCCTTTTATCCCGGTTGGTGTCACCAACCGGGGCCAATAGGCATCCACGCATCAGCATTTCAAGGGCTGGGGTTTTTGTTTTTTGAAAGGGGGGGGTTGGGGGGTTTTGGGGGGGTTAATTTAGGTGTTTCATATATTGTGTTAGCTAGCTAATTAATAGAGAGAAGTGTCCTCTCTTATCTCCGTGCTTGGTCGACGCTACGTACTATATACGTATGGAGAGGACTAGACACGCTAGCTAGTAATCAAATGAAGGAAACAGAAGATCGTCATGAACATATGCATACAGAGAGAAGTGATATCGACCACCTCTCCTTCTCCGAGAGATTGGTCGAACAACAAGTTCTCGTATATCTATCCGACACTACCGGCTACATATATACAATAATTATCTCTTACAATACAATCCCCTAATTAAATTGTAAGAACACAGGGTCCACATAGTATTCTCCGTTTTCAGTGATCACGTGGTCAAGGAAGAATGCGCCAATTCCTCTTGAATTGCTCGCATACGATCTGGTGCTAGGAGTTCATCCCTCTTCTGAAACATCTAATTTGAAGAAGGGGGTCAATACATATATATATATATATATATATATGAATAAATGAAACTCAACAGAAATGATGGTAATAAAATAAAATTGTGAATATTATTGCTTACGCACTTCATATTGTTCGTCAGAGTAGCCCCGCTCACAGGTCGTGTAGCGGATGGACTCGCAAACGTAGTATCCACAGTAATTATTCCCGGCGTCCTGCCACAACCACTTTACAAGAAATAGAGGTCAATCAAACTGATAAGCAAGCATGCTAAATGGTATTGATGAAACTAGCGCTTGAATCACTAGGAGATGCGCGGAACATGCTACTATAGTACTTACTTTCGGGTGTTTAAATTGCAGCTTCTTCGGTAGTCCCGGAGCTTTTGTGGTGAATTTTCTCCAAACCCTGCCAGACAAAGAAAACAATTACTTGATATCAGGAAATGAACAAAGTTGCTGATATGGTGGATAATGATCGATTTAACTTACTTCTCGAGCATTTGAGTCATGTTCGCATAGTCCTGGGGATCTTTTCGTCTCGAGTCTAAGACGGTTACTACTCCCTGCTCAAGCTTAATCTCTAGGAGAATATAGTGGAAGCTGCGCATGCATGCATAAGTCATCAATTACATTACCATAACCTAGACTAATAAGGGAAACCGAATATGCGCAAGACAGTAACACTCACTTGAAGTTGTAAGGAAAGAGTATTATATCTTTGTTTTGATTTAATACCAACGATCGTAGCAAGTTGGCCTCGGCTTCTTTGGCATGTTATTCAACCGTATATGCATCTATGAGATTTGTGTTAATGAACCCAATATCACCAATTTGTCTTTTCTTCAATTTGGCGATCTTCAATCTGCATAATATAGTGAGGATAATTATAAATACATGCAATGAAAGAGCTGACCTATATAGAGAGACTTAATGACAGAAGTAGTACTACTTACAGACAGTAGCAAGTGATCGTTGTATTATCGAGGGCCTTTTGATTGTAAAACTGGAAGAAATCCTCAAATGGAACATTCAGCAGATCAATTCCAACGAGGTCATGCTCTGGTTTAACTCTCAGCGTCAAAGTATTCATCCCATCAGACTCTCTGCAGGTTTTCATGTACCAATCATGTAATCTTCGCATCATCGTTGTTAGAGATCTTTCAT
>NW_025258669.1:0-1756 GCF_018294505.1 Triticum aestivum
ACCCATTTCCTGGACTATTACCCACCGTTTTGGGGCCCCGAAGTGATTTACATAGTTGTTGAACCCAAAGGTGCGCCTACATGTCGGTCATCAACACTCGCCCTTTTTGGCCGATTCAGGCCCGTTTCATGGACTATTACTCACAGTTTTGGGTTCCCGAAGTGATTTCCACTGTTAACAAACCCCGGGGTGCGTTTTTGAGTCGGTCATCAGCACTCGCGATTTTTGTCGATTTTGAACCGTTTTGTGGACTATTACTCACCGTTTTGGGGTCCCAAAGTGATTTCCATGGTTGTCGAACCCCAAGATGTGCTTACATGTAGGTTGACAAGACTCATAGTTTGAGCCGATTCTGGCCTGTTTCTTGGACTATTACACAGTTTTGGGGCTCTGAAGTGATTTCCACGATTGACGAACCCCGGGGTGCGTTTAAGTGTCGGTCATCAACACTCACAATTTTGGCCAATTCTGGTCCATTTCGTGGACTATTACTCACCGTTTTGGGGTCCCAGTGCGATTTCCACGATTGACGATCCCTGGGTGTGCTTACATGTTTGTCATCAACAATCGTAGTTTTGGCCAATTCTGACTCGTTTCGTGGACTATTACTCACCGTTTCGGGGTCCCGAAGCGATTTCCATTGTTGTTGAACCCCTAGGTGTGCTTACGTGTTGATCAGCAACACTCACACTTTTTGGCCAATTCTGGCCCGTTTCATGGACTATTACTCACAGTTTTGGTGTCCCAGAGTGATTTCCACTATTAATGAACCCCGGGGTGCGTTTTTGTGTCTGTCATCAGCACTTGCGGTTTTTGTCGATTCTGACCCGTTTTGTTACTCACCGTTTTGGGGTCCCAAAGCGATTACCATGGTTGTCGAACCCCAAGATGTGCTTACGTGTTGGTCGTCAGGACTCATATTTTGGGCCGATTTTCGCCCGTTTCTTGGACTATACTCAGTTTTGGGGCCCCGAAGTGATTTCCACGATTGACGAACGCCGGGGTGCGTTTAAGTGTCGGTCATCAACACTCACAATTTTGGCCAATTCTGGTCCGTTTCGTGGACTATTACTCCCCGTTTTGGCGTCCCAGTGCAATTTCCACGATTGACGTTCCCCGGGGTGCACGTACATGTCGGTCATCAACACTCGTAGTTTTGGCCAATTCGGGCCCGTTTCACGGACTATTACGCACTGTTTCAGGGTCCCGAAGCAATTTCCATTGTTGTTGAACCCCAAGGTGCGCTTACGTGTCGGTCATCAACACTCGCACTTCTTGACCGATTCTGGCCCGTTTCATGGACTATTACTCACAGTTTTGGGGTCCCGGGGTGAATTCCACTATTAACGAACCCCGGGGTGCATTTTCATGTCGGTCATTAGCACTCGCGGTTTTTGTCGATTCATACCGTTTTGTGGACTATTACTCACCGTTTTGGGGGTCCCAATGCAATTTCCATGGTTGTCTAACCCCAAGGCGTGCTTACGTGTTGGTCGTCAAGACTCACAGTTTGGCCGAATATAGCCTGTTTCTTGGACTATTACTCAGTTTTGGGGCCCCGAAGTGATTTCCACGATTGTTGAACTCCCTGGTGCGTTTAAGTCTCAGTCAACAACACTCACAAATTTGGCCATTTCTGGTCCATTTCGTGGATTATTACTCACCGTTTTGGGGCCCCAGTGCGATTTCTATGATTGACGATCCCCGAGGAGCGTTTACGTGTTCGTCGTTAACGCTCACAGGTTTGGCCAATTCT
>NW_025258670.1:0-1756 GCF_018294505.1 Triticum aestivum
GGATTCCGGGCAGGTGCGGGACCACCTGCTCTTGCGTGGTTTCATGGATGGCTATCGGTGGCAAGGTGATGATGATGACTACGAAGTCGTTCATGGGGGCCGGGCAAGAAATGAGGAAGGGCAGCAAGACAACCACCGCGGCTCGGGGGGGCGAGAAGACGAAGAATCCCCAGGAGATGATCACGACGGTGATGCTGTACACAGTCATCATGTAGAAGATGCAGGACATGATGATGATGCCGGCGGAGCAGACGACGTTGGACCATCGATGGGCTGGGTGCAGGACCCTCATATTCAAGAGCTGCTTCTCAAGCAGACGGATAACGCAAGAGCTGCCACCCGAGAGAAAGCCAAGATGGATCAACTTGAGTTAGACGCGGTTACTCCGTTGTATGAAGGATGCAGGCCCGAGGATACCCGCCTGAAAGTAACGCTCATGGCTCTGGAGATGAAGGTAAAACACAAAATGACCGATGCATGCTTCGATGAGAACATGTCATTCTGGCACGAACATCTTCCCAAGGGGAACAAGTGCCCGACCAGTTTGGAGGAGGCAAAGAAAATCGTGTGTCCTCTGGATTTACCGCACGTGAAATACCATGTGTGCATGAACAATTGCATCATTTATCGGGACGAGCACGCGGAGTCTACAATATGTCCGGTGTGCGGTGTCACTCGATACAAGAAGAGGAAGAAAGCTCCTCGAAAAGTGGTGTGGTACTTTCCGATCACTCCTCGTCTGCAGCGGTATTTCACGGATCCTAAGGTAGCAAAGCTCCTGCGTTGGCACGCGGATAGGGAGGAGAAGAAGCGAGAAGATGACGCAAATGATCCGGAGATAGATAAAAAAGACAAGATGCTGAGTCACCCTAAGGATGCGAGCCAGTGGCAAGCATTGAACTTCGAATACCCGGAATTTGGGAACGATCCAAGGAACATCGTGCTGGGCGCGAGCACCGATGGAGTCAATCCGTTTGGCAGCCAGAGAAGCACACATAGCACATGGCCTGTGTTTGTGTGGATGTACAACCTTCCCCCCTGGTTGTGCATGAAGAGGAAGTACATTCACATGAGTATGCTAATTGAAGGGCCAAAACAACCAGGGAACGACATCAATCTGTATCTGGGGCTGCTGAAAGAGGAGCTTGACACGCTGTGGAAAACGCCAGCCAATACGTGGGACGCCGCAGAGAAAGAATATTTCCCTATGAGAGCCGCACTGCTCACGACGGTGCACGACTATCTTGGTTACGGATATCTTGCGGGGCAGGTAGTCCATGGATTTTCTGGATGCGTAAGGTGCATGGATGACACAACGTATCGCCAGCTAGATAGAGATCCCGGGTCTTCGAAAACCGTGTTCATGGGACATCGAAGGTGGCTTCGCGACGATGACCCGTGGAGGAAACGCAAGGATCTGTTCGATGGTGAAACCGAACCCCGAAAACGCCCGTGTACGAGGAGCGGCGAGGAAATAGACAAGCTGTTGAAAAATTGGAAAGACTGCCCACTGCCGGGAAAGAAGCAAAAGGCGCCAGAGCCGGGAAAGAAGCGAAAGGCGCCAGAGCCGCTGCTGAAGGTATGGAAAACGAGGTCTATTTTCTGGGACTTGCCGTACTGGAAGATCCACCGTGTGCCTCACAGCCTTGATGTCATGCATATCACGAAGAACGTGTGCGAGAGTCTGCTTGGTACCCTGCTCAACATGCCAGAGAGGACCAAAGATGGGCCGAAAGCAAGGGCAGACTTGAAATCA
>NW_025258671.1:0-1756 GCF_018294505.1 Triticum aestivum
AGTTTTGGCCGATTCTGGCCCGTTTCGTGGACTATTACTCACTTTTTTGGGTCCCCGGAGTGATTTCCACGATTAACGAACCCCTGGGTGCGCTTACGGGTTGCTTATCAACACTCGCGGTTTTTGTCGATTCTGACCTGTGTCGTGGACTGTTACTCACCGTTTTGGGGCCCCAAAGCGAGTTCCATGGTTGTTGAACCCCAAGGTGCGCTTAAGTGTAGGTCATCAACAATCGCAGTTTGGGCCGATTCTGGCCCGTTTCTTGGACTATTACTTAGTTATCGGGGTCCCGAAATGATTTCCACGATTTACGAACCCCGGGTTGTGTTTACGTGTCGGTCAGCAACACTCACAATTTTGGCCAATTCAAACGTGTTTTGTGGACTATTACTCACCGTTTTCAGGTCCCGAAGTGATTTCCATAGTTGTTGAACCCCAAGGCACGCTTACGTGTCGGTCATCAAAACTCATAGTTTTGGCTGATTTTGGCCTGTATCATGGACTATTACTCACTTTTTTGGGCCCCCGGAGTCATTTCCACGATTAAGGAACCCTTGGGTGCGCTTACGGGTTGGTTATCAACACTCGCGGTTTTTGTCGATTCTGACCCGTTTCGTGGACTATTACTCACCGTTTTGGGGCCCCAAAGCGATTTCCATGGTTGTTGAACCCCAAGGTGCGCTTAAGTGTAGGTCATCAACAATTGCAGTTTGGGCCGATTCTGGCCCGTTTCTTGGACTATTACTTAGTTATGGGGGTCCCGAAATGACCCCGGGTTGTGTTTACGTGTCGGTCAGCAACACTCACAATTTTGGCCAATTCTAACGTGTTTTGTGGACTGTTACTCACTGTTTTCAGGTCCCGAAGTGATTTCCATAGTTGTTGAACCCCAAGGCGCGCTTACGTGTCGGTCATCAACATTCATAGTTTTGGCTGATTCTGGCCCATATCATGGACTATTACTCACTTTTTTGGGCCCCCGGAGTGATTTCCACGATTAACGAACCACGGGGTGCATTTACGTGTCGGTCATCAACACTCACAGTTTTGGCCAATTCTGGCCCGTTTCTTGGACTATTACTCTGTTTTTGGGTCTCGACGTGATTTCCATGATTGACGAACACCGGGGTGCATTTATGTGTCGCACATCAACACTTGCAGTTTTGGCCGATTCTGGCCCGTTTCGTGGAGTATTACGCACTGTTTTGGGGTATCGAAGTGATTTCAACGATTAACGAACCGCGGGGTGCGTTTACGTTTCGGTCATCAACACTTACACTTTTCTCCGATTCTTTCCTTTTTTGTATACTATTACTCACTGTTTTGGGGTCCCGGAGTGATTTCCACGATTAACGAACCCCGGCGTGCGTTTACGTGTCGGTCATCAACACTCACAGTTTTGGCCGATTCTGGCCCGTTTCGTGGACTATTACTCACTTTTTTGGGTCCCCGGAGTGATTTCCACGATTAACGAACCCCTGGGTGCGCTTACGGGTTGCTTATCAACACTCGCGGTTTTTGTCGATTCTGACCTGTGTCGTGGACTGTTACTCACCGTTTTGAGGCCCCAAAGCGAGTTCCATGGTTGTTGAACCCCAAGGTGCGCTTAAGTGTAGGTCATCAACAATCGCAGTTTGGGCCGATTCTGGCCTGTTTCTTGGACTATTACTTAGTTATCGGGGTCCCGAAATGATTTCCACGATTTACGAACCCCGGGTTGTGTTTACGTGTCGGTCAGCAACACTCACAATTTTGG
>NW_025258672.1:0-1756 GCF_018294505.1 Triticum aestivum
AATTATTCACATAAACGCATTGAAAACTCAGTTAATGCATAAAAATGTCCAACCGAACCCCGAAAAATCACAAAAACTCACACAACACTCCTGTTGTTCTATGTTGACACAAGAAAAAAACATCAAAGCAATAAGAGGCAATGGATATCGTTTCGTCCCCAAAGGTGGGACGTTCCCTAACGAAAACCATCGTGCTTGTTGTGAGAAGCTCCGGTTTGTGAGAAGCATATACCCAAACCTGCCCCAAATGGGACAAAATTTGTACCACGGCATGTTGATGCCGCTCCATGATAGCATGCCAAGTTTCATGAATTTCATACGAGTTTTGGATTTACTAGAATTTAAAAACCAGGCATCTCAATGTTATGCCGGCAATCAACGCGGCCATGGTGTTTGAAATTCATTCCCATTTCTTGCATGGGACATAAGCATGCGCCCAAGGACACAGATTTGATTTTTCAACCAATTTATATGTAGTGGAGCATGCGCATGTAGTTCAAATTTGAATTATTCACATAAATGCATTGAAAACTCAGTTAATGCATAAAAATGTCCAACCGAACCCCGAAAAATCACAAAAACACACACAACACTCCTGTTGTTCTTTCTTGACACAAGAAAAAAACTTCAAAGCAATAAGAGGCAATGGATATCGTTTCGTCCCAAAGGTGGGACGTTCCCTAACGAAAACCATCGTGCTTGTTGTGAGAAGCTCCGGTTTGTGAGAAGCATTTACCCAAACCTGCCACAAATGGGACAAAATTTGTACCACGGCATGTTGATGCCGCTCCATGATAGCATGCGAAGTTTCATGATTTCAGAATAGTTTTGGATTTACTAGAATTTAAAAACGAGGCATCTTAATGTTTTGTCGGCAATCATCGGTGCCATGGTGTTTGAAATTCATTCCCATTTCTTGCATGGGCCTAAGCATGCACCCAAGGACACAGATTTGATTTTTCAACCAATTTATATGCAGTGGAGCATGCGCATGTAGTTCAAATTTGAACTATGCACATCAATGCATTGAAAACTCATTTAATGCTTAAAAATGTCCAAACGAACCCCGAAAAATCACAAAAATTCACACAGCACTCCTGTTGTTCTATGTTGACACGAGAAAAAAACTTGAAACCAATAAGAGGCAATGGATATCGTTTCGTCCCTGAAGGTGGGACGTTCCCTACCGAAAACCATCATGCTTGTTGTGAGAAGCTACGGTTTGTGAGAAGCATGATGCCCAAACCTGCCCCAAATGGGACAAAATTTGTACCACGGCATGTTGATGCCGCTCCATGATAGCATGCCAAGTTTCATGAATTTCAGACGAGTTTTGGATTTACTAGAATTTAAAAACCAGCCATCTCAATGTTATGCCGGCAATCAACGGTGCCATGGTGTTTGAAATTCATTCTCATTTCTTGCATGGGACATAAGCATGCACCCAAGGACATAGATTTGATTTTTCAACCAATTTATATGCACTGGAGCATGCGCATGTAGTTCCAATTTGAATTATTCACATAAATGCATTGAAAACTCAGCTAATGCATAAAAATGTCCAAACGAACCCCGAAAAATCACAAAAATTCACACAACACTCCTGTTGTTCTATGTTGACACGAGAAAAAAAACTTGAAAGCAATAAGAGGCAATGAATATCGTTTCGTCCCCAAAGGTGGGACGTTCCCTAACGAAAACCATCGTGCTTGTTGTGAGAAGCTCCGGTTTGTGAGAAGCATATACCCAAACCTGC
>NW_025258673.1:0-1756 GCF_018294505.1 Triticum aestivum
ACTCAAAACGCACACAAGTTTTTCATACGGACTCCAAATTGGGTGATTCTTTTTTTGTTGGAAACTAGATTTCGTGCACTTTCCAACCCAATTGGAATCACCTTCAAATTCGTCCGGAGCGTTGAGTTGTGGACGAAACAATCTGATGCTGCAGCAGAATCCGAGTCAAACTACAAGTCCAAAGGTGTTACATCACCTCCACTTGGGCCCATTGGCCTTGTACGACCTAGATTTAGTTTTAGGCTGCCTTGGGACGTCCTCCCACCTCCTTGGCCGCCACCCCTTGCTCCTATATAAGTAGATCCATCTAGTAGCTTTTCCATGGGATTTGTTTAGTTAAAAGTTAGCCATTGCAACTTCGTGTACTTCG
Source organism: Triticum aestivum (assembly GCF_018294505.1). Lineage (NCBI taxonomy): Eukaryota > Viridiplantae > Streptophyta > Magnoliopsida > Poales > Poaceae > Triticum > Triticum aestivum. The sequence goes on from NW_025258673.1 coordinate 371, forward strand.
TTTGTGTCCAACGACCAGACCAAGACCGCTTACGGATCCCCACCTTTATCAATACTTCATATATACTCGCAATATTCAGATTGCTTTTATCATATTCTTGCTTGTTCTTCGATTGCTTGCAGGAATAGACCTTCGTGGTCAGGTTGATTGTGCTCCGGCGTGGTCAATAACCTCTCGGAGTTGGTTTAGCGATTGCTAAGGCGCAACGTCGTGCATGTTTGTAGTCGGATCGTCAAAGTCGTCTCCACCAAATCGATAGTTATCATCTCATCGAAAGATCGGGACACCCCGCTTCTATCACTTGTGATCCTGGCATGGTTAGCAGCAATAGAAACACACAAGAATATGATCCTACAGACTACTAAGAAGTGGTGGTGGTGTATCACAAATCCGTCAAGCAAATCTCAAATTCTTACCAGTTCTTACCCAGCAGCAGGCGGTGATCGGCAACCGTTGTAGTCAAAAACTCTCAAAGCTTGGATAGAGCGATTACCAGGGAGAGTCAAACACACGACGTAGATGTATGTGGAGCTAGGAAGGCTTATAGTATGGTAGCAAAAAGGGTCAGCAATAATCAATTCAGATATGCAAAGTTGAATAAATGCTCAACGACGGTACTGTGCTGGTCCTAGGCTAGACTGTGCTAGAGACGCGAGCCTAGAACACCAACAAAATCACGGCGCGACACGTAAACAAGGGAAAAGCACACTCTGAATTTTTTTTTTCGCTTTTTTTTGCGCTCTTTTTTTTGCGCTCTTTTTTTTGCGAAAAATCACTATAATGGCGAGTGTCTCAAAACTCTTCCTAGCTCAAACTGACAGGATGGGCACGAAACTTTTTCGACCAATTTTTTTTTTCGACTGCCCGGACCCAAAAACTGGAAACGGGTCAAAAAAAACTTCCTATAATGGCACCTGTCTCAAAACACTCAGAAACACCTAAAAATAGGATAGCCAGAAATTTTTTCGAAAAATGCGTTTTCGAAAAATTTTGGGCCTAAACGGAGCGTGGCTACCCGACTCTTTTTTTTTCCGAAACCTACTCCGGCAAGGAAACACGAATCGGAATCTAGATGGATCTCGAAAACAAACCTAATATGCAAGGAACTCGGATTGGTGGTGGATATATGGTGGTGGTATATGGCAGCGGTGGTGGTAGCGGTGGTAGTATATGGATATGGATCGGTGGTGGTATATGGACACGGATTGGTGGTGCTATATGAATACGGATTCGGAGCGGTGGCGGATAAGCGGTGGTGGTAGATGGCAGGGGCGATGATGATGGTGCGGCGGCGGCGTGACAACTTATGACCAGAACTCGAAACTCTAAAAGACTAGACTCTAAGACCAGCAACTAGACACGACGATGCAACCGCAAATTCAACAA
>NW_025258674.1:0-1756 GCF_018294505.1 Triticum aestivum
CAGCCCAAGTAGTTGGAATAGGATATAATCTACAATGTTCAGACCACCATACACATGCAAAACTAGTGAAAGCACAAACAGCAGCAGCAACTCGTCTCTCCTCAGGATATTGTAAACATGTAAATCGTTGTTCAGTTTCTAACTCCCAAGTAAGATATATATCAGGAACATATCTACCCTCAAATGGTGGAATATTCAATTTCAATTTAGGAATATGGACATCATCTCGTACCTGAGGTGGTGGTGCAGGCCTACCATTACGAATATATACCTGAGGTCGACCTGCTGGTGGTGGTGCTGGTGGCTGCTCGTAGATCTGATTTTGATCAACCTCATCCTCATAATCGCCCGCATACTCATCATCCTCCTGGGTACCAGCAGGAGCAGTAGCAGGAGCCAAAGAAACACCAACAGCAGTAACAGCGGCACCAGAATTTTGTCCTGGCACAATAGGAACACGCTGTGCTTGTCCATACTGATTCGGAAGGGGGCGTAGTTGTTGTTGCAGAGGTGCGACAGGTGCAGCCGGTGGTGGAAGACGCGCAAGCAGTTCATTAAATCTGTTATCGAGCTTTGTTTCGAACGTCTTCTCAAGGCCAGTGATCTTCTCCATGGCCTCTTCAAAATTGTTCAGCACATCTTGTACCTGTTCAGTCATCATTTGCTGAAACTTATCATGAAGCTCCTTGTTCGATAAGTTCTCCCAGTCAATCTCGTCGGCTTGTGATCCTGGCATGGTTAGCAGCAATAGAAACACACAAGAATATGATCCTACAGACTACTAAGAAGTGGTGGTGGTGTATCACAAATCCGTCAAGCAAATCTCAAATTCTTACCAGTTCTTACCCAGCAGCAGGCGGTGATCGGCAACCGTTGTAGTCAAAAACTCTCAAAGCTTGGATAGAGCGATTACCAGGGAGAGTCAAACACACGACGTAGATGTATGTGGAGCTGGGAAGGCTTATAGTATGGTAGCAAAAAGGGTCAGCAATAATCAATTCAGAGATGCAAAGTTGAATAAACGCTCAACGACGGTACTGTGCTGGTCCTAGGCTAGACTGTGCTAGAGACGCGAGCTTAGAACACCAACAAAATCACGGCGCGGCACGTAAACAAGGGAAAAGCACACTCTGAAATTTTCTTTTTCGCTCTTTTTTTTTGCGCTCTTTTTTTTTTGCGCTGCTTTTTTTTTGCGGAAAATCACTATAATGGCGAGTGTCTCAAAACTCTTCCTAGGTCAAACTGACAGGATGGGCACGAAATTTTTTTTTTTCGAAGTTTTTTTTCGACTGCCCGGACCCAAAAACTGGAAACAGGTCAAAAAAAACTTCCTATAATGGCACCTGTCTCAAAACACTCAGAAACACCTAAAAATAGGATAGCCAGATTTTTTTTTGAAAAATGCGTTTTCGAAAAATTTTGGGCCTAAACGGAGCGTGGCTACCCGACTCCGGCAAGGAAACACGAATCGGAAACTAGATGGATCTCGAAAACAAACCTAATATGCAAGGAACTCGGATTGGTGGTGGATATATGGTGGTGGTATATGGCAGCGGTGGTAGTATACGGATTGGTGGTGGTATATGGATACGGATTCGGAGCGGTGGCGGATAAGCGGTGGTGGTAGATGGCAGGGGCGATGATGATGGTGCGGCGGCGGCGTGACAACTTATGGCCAGAACTCGAAACTCTAAAAGACTAGACTCTAAGACCAGCAACTAGACACGACGATGCAACCGCAAATTCAACAAAGCAA
>NW_025258675.1:0-1756 GCF_018294505.1 Triticum aestivum
CCTGTGTGAGTTTTTCACGCATACCTCCTGAGGAGGTACACAGGTTCTGTTGTGATCTGATTCAGATGTGCAATATGACTGGAATGGTAAAGGCTTGCATTGCTTTCCTGTTTCTAAGGCATTTATGATTTATGTGTGTATGTTATAGCTGACTGACTTGTGTTTTCCAACCCTGTAGTCTGTCAATCCAAGGCCACTTGTAGACAACCGATCAGCTAACCCCAACCACATCGAGAATGCCTTGAGGGATGTCTACAGGAGGACTACCGAAATGCTTGGAAAACAGGGACACGAAAAACAGCTACAACTGTTAATCGTAATCCTACCTGAAGTCAGTGGTTCTTATGGTATGCATATGTCTCCTCTGGTCAATCCCCTTCCACCTTCTCTTGGATTTCTGTAGATTTATGTGTGTGCCACGTTTAATTTTGCAGGGAAAATCAAGAAGGTTTGCGAGACCGACCTTGGGATCGTGTCTCAGTGTTGCCTGCCAAGGCATGCTGCCAGACCGAACAAGCAATATCTGGAGAATGTTGCACTCAAAATCAATGTGAAGGTAACATAACCAACTGGTCTATGTTTTACATTCAGTTTCCATGGATTGTTGATTTGTTGTCTTCTTTGGTTTCTGTTGAATGTGATAATTCTGTGTCTTAACTAGGTCGGAGGACGCAACACAGTTCTGGAGAGAGCTTTTGTGCGAAATGGCATACCGTTTGTGTCCGAAGTCCCAACAATCATCTTTGGTGCTGATGTTACACACCCCCCACCTGGAGAGGACTCTGCATCATCTATTGCTGCGGTTAGTTCTTCCCCGTAGCTAACAGTTTATCAATTCGTTATTTGTTTCTGTCTGATTTTATGTTTCAAATGGAATTATCATCTCGATGCACATGCCTGTTGAGTACAAATAGACTTATCCGCTTCTTTTATTGGATTGATGTAGGTGGTGGCATCAATGGACTGGCCAGAGATCACCAAGTACAGAGGTCTTGTCTCTGCTCAACCACACAGGCAGGAGATAATCGAAGATCTCTTCAGTGTCACCAAAGATCCGAAGAGGGGTAATGTCAATGGTGGCATGATCAGGTGAGTTTTGTGATTAGTCAGAGACGTTTGCTAGCAATTGCCCTGTGGATCAACTGCTAACCTGACATAATTGTCTCTACAGGGAGTTACTGATTGCATTCCGCAGGAAGACAGGCCGGAGGCCTGAGAGGATACTCTTCTACAGGTGTGTGCACAAATTCATGACACTCTTTTCATCCTGTCCATTCAATGGAACTGCCTGACCGATCATTCTCATGTACAGGGATGGCGTAAGTGAAGGCCAATTCAGCCATGTTCTGCTTCATGAAATGGACGCAATCAGGAAGGTAAGCCTGCAGCATATGATTACATGCAAATTTCTGTTTTGTCTACCTCCTCTGATGTTATCCTTGGCTTTTCTCATTCTGATGGTTCTTAATTTTGCTGTTGCAAGGCCTGCGCCTCATTGGAGGAGGGGTATATGCCCCCAGTCACCTTTGTGGTTGTCCAGAAAAGGGATCACACCAGGCTGTTCCCTGATGTTCATGGGAGGCGTGATATGACTGACAAGAGTGGGAACATACTTCCTGGTTAGTAGTTCAATGTCACTGGTAGCAACTATCTGCTACTTGTTGAAGCATTGCTGACTGTGATTGCTATTTTTATTGTCCTGCAGGAAGTGTGTTTGAACTCATGACCTGCCACCCAACAGACTTTGGCTTTTACC
>NW_025258676.1:0-1756 GCF_018294505.1 Triticum aestivum
CACAGCAGAAGAGAGAGAAAGGACGAAGGTCGTCCCCTATGCTTTAGACGTAGGCTCTACAGTATGCTATGCTGTGTACCGCACATGAAGTGTGCCTTGCCATGAGTTGGTCAAGGGGTACAATAGTGATCCGGGAATGGATCACATGACAGCGGTCGAACTTATCCTTAGTATCTAGTGGACTAAGGAATTTTCTCGATTATGGAGGTGAAAAGGAGTTCATCGTAAAGGGTTACGTCGATGCAAACTTTGACACTAATCCGGATGACTCTGAGTAGTAAACCAGATTCGTATAGTAGAGCAGTTATTTGAAATGGCTCCAAGTAGCGCGTGGTAGCATCCACAAGATGACATAGATATTCGTAAAGCACACACGGATCTGAAAGGTTCAGACCCGTTGACTAATAACCTCTCTCACAAGCATAACATGATCAAACCAGAACTCACTGAGTATTAATCACATAGTGATGTGAACTAGATTGTTGACTCTAGAAAACTCTTTGGATGTTGGTCACATGGTGATGTGACCTGTGAGTGTTAATCACATGGTGATGTGAACTAGATTATTGACTCTAGTGCAAGTGGGAGACTGTTGGAAATATGCCCTAGAGGCAATAATAAATTGGTTATTATTATATTTCCTTGTTCATGATAATCGTTTATTATCCATGCTAGAATTGTATTGATAGGAAACTCAGATACATGTGTGGATACATAGGCAACACCATGTCCCTAGTAAGCCTCTAGTTGACTAGCTCGTTGATCAATAGATGGTTACGGTTTCCTGACCATGGACATTGGATGTCGTTGATAACGGGATCACATCATTAGGAGAATGATGTGATGGACAAGACCCAATCCTAAGCCTAGCACAAGATCGTGTAGTTCGTTTGCTAAGAGCTTTTCCTGTCAAGTATCATTTCCTTAGACCATGAGATTGTGCAACTCCCGGATACCGTAGGAATGCTTTGGGTGTACCAAACGTCACAACGTAACTGGGTGGCTATAAAGGTGCACTACAGGTATCTCCGAAAGTGTCTGTTGGGTTGGCACGAATCGAGACTAGGATTTGTCACTCCGTGCAAACGGAGAGGTATCTCTGGGCCCACTCGGTAGGACATCATCATAATGTGCACAATGTGACCAAGGAGTTGATCACGGGATGATGTGTTACGGAACGAGTAAAGAGACTTGCCGGTAACGAGATTGAACAAGGTATCGGGATACCGACGATCGAATCTCGGGCAAGTAACATACCGATTGACAAAGGGAATTGTATACGGGATTGATTGAATCCCCGACATCGTGGTTCATCCGATGAGATCATCTTGGAACATGTGGGAGCCAACATGGGTATCCAGATCCCGTTGTTGGTTATTGGCCGGAGAACGTCTCGGTCATGTCTGCATGGTTCCCGAACCCGTAGGGTCTACACACTTAAGGTTCGATGACGCTAGGGTTATAGGGAATAGATATACGTGGTTACTGAATGTTGTTCGGAGTCCTGGATGAGATCTCGGACATCACGAGGAGTTCCGGAATGGTCCGGAGGTAAAGATTTATATATGGGAAGTCCCGTTTTGGCCATCGGAAGAGTTTCGGGCGTCACCGGTAATGTACCGGGACCACCGGAGGGTTCCAGGGGTCCACCGGGAGGGGCCACCAGCCCCGGAGGTCCCTATGGGCTGTATGTGGAGAGGGACCAGCCCCTTAGTGGGCTGGGCGCCTTCCCTCCCAGGGCCCATGCGCCTGGGGG
>NW_025258677.1:0-1756 GCF_018294505.1 Triticum aestivum
GGCGTGGGTGGAGGTAGGTGGGGAGGAGGTCGAGGCGTCGAGGGGAGGGGCCCTTATCCACCCGCGGCGTTTCCGGCGAGGTGGTCGGGCGGCGACGCGCCCCTGTAGCGGTGCGCACCGGGGGAACAGGAGGGAGGGGAGAGCGATGCGGGGAGCTGGGCCGGCTGGTTGAGGTGGGCCGAGGCCCATGGGGGGGGCACGGTGGCCAGCTGGCCAGTCGGCCCAGTTGAGAGGGGGGGCTTTTCCTTTTCTTGGTTTTTTTTGTTTTTCTTTTCCAGCAGCTTTTGCATTTTCTTTTTGCCACAATTGACTTTGCAAAATTATGCCACTGGCCAAAACAATCTCAAAGAATTATTAGGCACTGCCAAAAAAAGATTGTGAGGCTTTAGAAATAGTTTGCCATTTTCATAAATTAAAAAGGCATTTAATTTATTTCTTAGGCCACTGTTTGAAGTAGCTTAGGCCACTCAAACCTTTTTGCAAAAATGTTGGTTCACCACCAATATTAGTTGTGGATTATTCTGCACATGATGAACATTTTTGTTTTCATGTCTGAGCATTTTGAATTTCAGACAAAATTTGAATTTGAATTCAACTGGAATGTGAAAGAACATGAGACAATAATGATCAGGCACATGTTTAGCAAAAATATTAACTTAACCCCAGGGGTTACTGTAGCATCATTACACCGGGGTGTTACAACTCTCCTCCTCTAAAAGAAATTCTCGTCCCGAGAATTAAGAGGTAGAAGGGAAAAGATCGGGGTATTCAGCCCGGAGGTTATCTTCGCGTTCCCAAGTGGCTTCCTCTTTAGTATGATTCGACCATTGCACCTTGAGGAACTTAGTAACCTTCTGGCAGGTTCGACATTCAGCTTCTTCAAGAATGCAGATCGGATGCTCCTTGTATGTGAGATCATCTTGAATTTCAATCAATTCCGGATCCACTTCACGTTCCGGATCCTTGAAGCATCGACGAAGTTGCGACACATGGAAGACGTCATGAACGTGAGAGAACTGAGGTGGCAACTCCAGTTGATAAGCCACTAGTCCACGACGGGCGAGAATACGGAAGGGACCAATGTAGCGAGGAGCTAACTTTCCCTTGACTCCGAACCGATGAGTGCCTCTCAAAGGAGTGACACGCAGATAAGCTTGTTCACCAGGTTGATAAGTTGAACCCCAGTGTTTCCGGTCATAGTTGCTCTTCTGGCGGGATTGGGCCGCCTTGAGATTATCCCGGACAATGCGAACCTGCTCTTCAGCTTGTTGAATAATGTCTGGACCAATGAGTGCTCGTTCCCCAGTTTCTGACCAATTCAGAGGGGTTCGGCACTTACGTCCATAAAGCACTTCAAAGGGTGCCATCTTCAAGCTGGCTTGATAGCTATTGTTATAAGAGAACTCCGCATAAGGGAGAGATTCTTCCCACTTCTTGCCGAAAGAAATAACACAAGCTCGAAGCATGTCTTCAAGAATTTGATTGACTCGCTCGACTTGGCCTTGGGATTGGGGATGATAAGCAGTGCTCCAGGTAATATGAGTTCCCATTGCCTCTTGGAAACTATCCCAGAACTTAGAAGTGAAAATACTGCCGCGGTCTGAACTGATCTCCTTCGGAATGCCGTGGAGTGACACAATTCGGGAGATATACAAGGTTGCCAATTGACTAGCAGTGATAGTCTCCTTGACTGGCAGAAAGTGAGCAACCTTCGAGAATTGGTCGATGACGACAAAGATAGCATCGTTACCTTTCT
>NW_025258678.1:0-1755 GCF_018294505.1 Triticum aestivum
CTTCTAGACATGAGAATACGATTGATCTCTTTGAGCCTGAGCGGACGGTCCACTAGTGGTGCACCACCATGGATTTCCCATGCGTGCCCCACTGTACTTCGCCACCATTCCATCAAGTTTCCGCCCAGGTAGTTCATTAATTATCTTAGGTCCTACTTACTACATTGTTACTCATACTTTACAATGTTCACTCCCCAATCCACGTCTACTTAGCGAAGCAACATAATGTAAAACGATGGCGACAATGTCATATGGTTCAGACCTACCTCAATGAACTACTGGGTGAAAAGCATAGTCATGCGGCATCAATTCCTACCATGCAGTCCTACCGCAAAGAACTAAGTGCATAATAAAAACATAGGTAAGGGAACATGATCAAGATGCAACTTGCCTTGGTACTGCTGGTTGAACTCTAAAGACTGAAAATATTCTGCTTCGCACTCCGGGCAATCTATCGCAAAGGAGATAAACAAACATAAACAAACATTCAAGAGAACCAAGAAGAACATGCAAAGTAAAAGTCTCGGAAAAACCAAATGAACAAACATCACACTTAACTAGCATGAAAAATATTTCTAGATGCAAAACAACATAGGCCTATGGTTCAAAGAGTGATGTGAACTATAGTGAGTACTATGCATACTAGTAAAATATTAATGGGCAGATTCTAGTGTGTGAAAAATTATTGTAACAAAGGTCCAGGTGATAGGGTTTGGCTACGGTGACAAAGTGCAAAAAGAATCAACTTAATCGGAGTTACGGTTTGGGAGATATGGCCATTTGAAGTTCGAATTCAAATCTGAATAAATTCAAATTTGAATCTGTCAAAAGTTTGCAAAAAGGATACCACTGGATAGATCTAAACAATACGAAGAATTTGCCGCTGGTTTCATCGAGTTTGGATCTACGGTTAAAAAGTTGTGGCTACGCGAAGTTTAGGGACTAATCTGCTAATTACAGGGACTAAACAGAGAAGAAAACTATCGCAAACAAGTCCCTGGCCACGTGGTGGCTCGTGGCTGGCCGAGCAGCATCCGCTGCGGAGGCTATACGGCGAACGGCCGCTAACTAAGAAAAACAATGGCGGCGGCTAACTAAAGAAAAAAAACCGATGCTCGGTTTAAATAAAACCGGCCGGTCTAAGGGAACCGCGGTTAACCGCGTACCTCTTCGCAAAATAAAAAAACGAACCTAATCTAATCTGGACCGTTGGGGTCCGATCTAACGGGCGAGGGTGGGGCGGCGGCTTACAGTGGGCTGGAGGTGGTGGCCGGCGACGACGAAGACGGCGGCGCGACGTCGGTGGCGGAGGGGACGGCGGCTACGGCGGTCCTCGGCGTCGGGGAAGAAGACGGGGAGGTGCGGCGCGTCGAGGGCGTCGCGAAGGTGGTGGCGGCGTGCGTCGGCGACGTCCGGACGGGGCGGGGCGAGGACGGCGGGGCTCGGAGCTCCGGCGAGATGCGAACGGCGACGACGAGCGGTAGGGGCGGCGTGGGAAGATGCGGGACGGCGAGGATGGAAGAGAGGGTCTTGGCCTTTATATAGGCGAGGGCAGAGGGCTCGGGGTCGACGGATAAGCGTTATCCGCGAGGGCTTCGCCCGGCGGTTGCGGGAGCGCGGCGGCGGGCTCATCCGAGCGGGGCAAGCGGGAGGTTGGGGACGAGCTGACGAGCGGGGCCCGCCTGGCAGCGGCAGTGAGAGGAGGCGAGCGAGGGCGGCGCAGAGCGGTCGACCGGGCGGAAGGCGTCGGGCGCT
>NW_025258679.1:0-1755 GCF_018294505.1 Triticum aestivum
GGACTTTTGGATGAGCTGGCTGGTTTCAAAGTTGAGCGATCGTTCTATACTTTCGATAGAGTTTGAGAACAAAAAATATATTTTTCCCTTAATTTAATCGCTGGAAACTAGTACACAAATGAAATTTGTTAGTGTACGCTAATGTAAGTGCAGGCAAGTAGTGTCTGTCGCTGTCCTCCTCCGGGCGGTGGAGGACTGGAGGAGGCATCATGCATGGATGCAGAGGGATTACGTAGCTACGACCAAACCAACATACTGGATAGAATCCGATCGATCAAAACGAAAGGGGTGGGTGAGGAGATGGTTTTCGAACTTCCCAAACAAGTCTTATTCTTTGGAACTTATATAATTATAACAGTTTTTTTGACTGGAGTGACAAAACTGAAAAAATCAATCATGGGTTCCGATGATACAGCATGCCTCCACCTCATCAATCTGAATATATGTTTGGGAATTGGGATCTTTTATTTTTATTTTTTATCTAAGCCATCCGAATCTAACTGTAGTTATTAAATATCTGTCGAGAACAAATGTGATTCTAAATAGTATAAATATTGGTTCTAGTTGTATTTGTCCTCAACTAATTAATTACCATCTAACTTCGTATACATGTATTATTATTATTTTTGGTCTGGCATAATTTGTTTTCACCGATATTTCTGTAATAAAAGTTTATATCCTATATTCATTATGAAACTGTAGCTCCCTTTTAGGAGGCCTTTTTTTTATAAAAAATATACCCCATATATTAACATTTTGTTTGGGAGGCCTTTGGTTATTATTAAATTTTAGATAATTGATACGTGTGGGCTTAAACTTTTCTTGACATGATTCCGTTTGATTTAAGAAATACTCCATCCGTTTACAAATATAAGATGTTTTGAATATTTCTATATGGACTTCCTTACAGAATGAAAAAGCTAGAACAACTTATTTTTGTGAAGCGAGGGAATATTTGCAGGGTTTTATTTTTTATACATCATTGATATTAAACATGCAATGGAAACTATATTTTTGCATGATTAAGTTGTGTTAGCCGAACAAAATTCTAAATATACTAAACCTGGCCAGGTTTAGTTTACCACGTTTTTTTGATTTTTTCTTATCAGTAACAAACGGACCAATGGTTGACCGCCACGTGCTTTATTGGGGGATTTAGCCGGGTACATGGATGCATGCGTCCAGCGATTTTTGCCGGAAAATATAAAAAATTAAAGGCCAAGGTTCCCATTGGTTGCATGCTGCGTGTTCTCAGTTTCTCATTGACTGCATGCCTTGCTTTGGGGAGATCGAATTGGCCACGTCTTTCATTCTTTGACTCGGCTGCTGCCTGCACCTTCTGGATTCCTTCCTCTGTCGGTTGCCGCTTTGGTACAAATTTCTGGGCGCTTCCGTAGTATGTCCGGTGGCTGTTTTTGATTTCTCTTCCGCCTGTCTCCCGTTCCTATAAATACTGGTTGTGCCTTGCGTTGCTCTTCCATTCCCGTTGCTCCCGTCTGCTCTCTCTCCTTAGAATTTGTTCGTCCGGCGATGGTTGCTTTTTCAGTTTTAAATTTGGATGTAACTTTTCGAGTAGATGATTTTTCATATAAAAAACTTTTTCATCCGAGTTAGTATGCAAAAGTTATGCCCATTTTTACAAATTTCAGAGAGATTTTGTAAATAAAGTCAAAATTCACATTTGCAAATCTTCCCAACAACTAGACCACATATCACATGAGAAACTTATTTTCTTTTATTTTTTTGACATTTCCA
>NW_025258680.1:0-1755 GCF_018294505.1 Triticum aestivum
AGCACCTTATAAAATTATAATATTTTCCTTTTTAAAATAAAGGTTATTTATAAGCCGTTAAATAGTTTTTACAAATAGATTTATGTTTCATATATTCTCAAAATTTGATCTCCTTTGTACCCTCTATTTCTCCCAAAAAATAAAATTTACAGCTCTCTGCTCTAAAAGTCCCAACCCCATGAAGTCAAGGCCCACTCCTATGGCTAAGGGAAGCGACGAGGCCCAGCACCCCTTCCCCGCAGCACCAAGTGCCGAGAGCGGGCGCCGCCGCCACCGACTTCCGCCATCCTGTCGCCCTCTTCACCGGTGCATGTACCTTTCCTCTGCCACAACTCCCCTTCATCATGTACGATTTGCACGGAAATTAGGGTGGGCAACATCGCTAATCTCTGTGCATTTTGATGGAGCGTGAAGAAAGTTAGCTTCCTATATGTATTTAGCTATCTTTACTTGAAAATTCTATTAATAGGGACGTGCCACTTGTTCAACGCTGGTTTATATACAAAAAGGGGGCGGTTGGGCAGTGTTTTGGGAGGCCTACGTAGAACGTAAAAGAAATAGGGGGCGGTTGGGCAGTGTTTCCACTAACTTAGAACTAGTCTGCAGTACTACAAACTAAATCACAATCAACAATTAAAGTAGATGTACCGAGTTTTGTGTCATACAAAGCCATGAAAAAAATTGGAGTCATTTCAAGGATATCGAGAAACAACATGCTTTTAGACAGAGCCTTCTCGTCTACCAGAACACTCCCCGTTCAACATGATTTATTTGGGCATCTTTGAAATGACCTCCAACTTTTACAAGAAGGTGGGCATGCCCATTGTAGATATCCATGCCAAGTTTGAAGCACCATATGCGATTGCGACACGTTCGACAATTTACCTGCATTTTTCACTGGGAAAACTCCAAAAAATAAAAAATTATTGAAAACCTAAACAACTTCGCACGATTCCTTGAATTGCTCATACAAAGCCATGGAAAAAATTTGAGTCATTTCAATGATGTCAAAAATTTGAAACAACATGCTATTAGATGGAACCTTCTCGCCTACCCGAACACCCCCGTTCAATATGGTATATATTTTGGAACTCCTTGAAATGACTCCAACTTTTGCAAGCAAGTGCGCATGCCCATTGTGGACATCCATGTTAGGTTTTAACGATTTTTTTAACACCCTATGCAAGTTGTGACACATCTGTTCATTTATCGACTTCTTTTCACTAAGAAAACTCCAAAAATGCAAAAATATCGAAACCTAAACAACTTGGCATGGTGCCCTGAGTTGGTCGTACAAGGCCATGGAACAAATTAGAGCCATTTTAAGGATGTCAAGAAACAACATGCTCTTAGAGGGAACATTCTAGCCTACCCGAACACCCTCCAGTCAACGTGGTCTATTTTTTGAAATACTTGAAATGATTCTAACTTTTGCAGGTAGGTGGGCATGCCCATTGTAGGCATCCATGTCAGGTTTGAACAATTTTTAACACCGTATACAAGTTACAACACGTCCATCTATTTATCAGCCCCTTTTCACCGAGAAAACTCCAAAAAACCAAAGAAATAAGAAATCAAAGGAAAAAAAGGCCGAACAAAACAATAAAAGAAAAATTGGACTGAGAAGATGCACAACAAGAAGAATAAACGAAAACGCTTTCCAGACGTTTGACAGGATCAGTTCATCAGATCGTTAGCACGCGTCGATATTTACTAGTTTTCTTTTAGTCTTTTTTCCATGTTTGTTTTTTTACT
>NW_025258681.1:0-1755 GCF_018294505.1 Triticum aestivum
CCGGGCTGTAGCGGGCTAACAGGACTCCGGTATTCATCGCGTGACATTTCCCCGAAGGGACAGACACAGGAACGAAGAAGGACACATGCCGGCCAGCCTAAGTGTTCCGGAGCAGTAGCAAGCTACCATGGCTCGGTGGAAACACTAGGAGACATTTCCCGGTAAGAGAGGCTACTAAAGATAAACAACTAGATAGTCAGATCCCACACATACCAAGCATTTCAATAACATACACACAATATGCTCGATATGTGCAATACAACATGGCATCACAAAATGACTCTACGACTCAGTAGTTTATTCAATAGGCTCCGAGGAGCGAGACATTACAAACATGGGTCTCATGACCCAACAATCAGAGCATACAAGTCAAAGCACAAGCGGAAGCTATCATGTCTGGGTACAGACATCTAGAAATGAGAAAGGCTGAGAAGCCTGACTATCTACCAGATCCTACCGAGGCACAAGATCGTAGCTGAGGTATCAAGCTAAACGTCGAAGTCCACGCGAAACTACTAGTGAGACCGAAGTCTCTCTGCAAACATAAAATAGGCAAACGTGAGTACAAATGTACCCAGCAAGACTTACATCAGATCTATCTACATATGCATCATTATCAACAAGGGGGTGGAGGGGTTTGACTGCAGCAAGCCAGCTTTGACTCGGTGGCTATCCTAAACTACGACTGCAAGCGACTCTTTGAGGTGGCGCACACGAGTCCACATATTCACCATATCAATACACCACTATGGATCCGCTCCCGTCTCCCTACGAGAACGCCATCCATAGCACTCACGCTTATCTTGCGTATTTTAGAGTATCCACTTTCACTTGTCTATGAACTGATATAAGCAACCCAGAAGTCCTTTTCCATGGACACGGCTATTCGAATAGATGATGTTAACCCTGCAGGGGTGTACTTCTTCACACACGCTCTCACCACTTACCGCCGTTTACACGACATGTACTCGGCAACCTTCAAGCGGAAGCCCAACGTGGGTGTCGGCCACGGCCTACCTAAACACTCGAGTCTCTAGTCCAGGTTTATCGCCTATTCGGGTTCCATCCATGAGGAGATCCGGCCGGAGTTTCGCTCACAGCCCCAAACGATGTGAACAGGGTTCCCGAGACACCAAACGGGCGCCCGGTACACCGTGCCACGTGCCTACTGCATCACAGCCCACCCCTACGGTCAGCGCTGTGCACGGCCTCCAGCATACTACAAACACCAGAAACTACTTGCAACTCCTGGACAGAGGACAAGGGTGATCAAGAAGCCGAGAGGGTCCATTGGTTTCGAGCCCAATGCGTGGTAGTAGCTGAATCATGGATCACAAACACAGAACTCAGTTCCTGAGGACGGCTGCAATGAGACAACCCACCATGTACTCCTACATGGCCTCTCACCGCTACCTTTACCAAATCGTGTTCACACGCTTAGCTCACACACCGTCGGACATGTTCACACACCTCTGATTCATCCCCGATGAATCAGACCTGACTCAACTCTAAGCAGTAGCAGGCATGACAAACAAACATGAATGAGTAGGCACAACAGGGCTCAAACAACTCCTACTCATGCTAGTGGGTTTCATCTATTTACTGTGGCAATGACAGGTCATGCAAAGGATAAAGGGGTTCAGCTACCGCAGCAAGTAACAGATGAATCGATGTTGTCCTAATGCAGTAAAAGAGAGCAGGAGCGAGAGAGTAGGATTGTATCGGAATGAACAAGGGGGTTTTGCTTGCCTGGCA
>NW_025258682.1:0-1755 GCF_018294505.1 Triticum aestivum
CGCGGTGAAGCTCGGGCCAGTCCAAGGAAGGCCGCGGCGGCGGGAGGGGGGCGGCACTTTTCTCTATTCGTGCTATGCGGGCTCACGCCATGGAAGGTGGAGATGCAGAGAGCGATCTGGCTCTGTGTGTTGAGTGGGTGCGGCTAGCCTTGGCGGGGTGGCGCGCCTGCGCGCGACATACTGACGCTAGGATGCGCAGGTGGCGCCTGGGTGGCACTTGCGTGGCTGGGCCGAGCGGGTGCGTGCGGCCAAGTCAGTTGGTTCCCAGGCACACGACGCACCACATTTGGGTTACGCGCGTGGCAGGGCACGTGCCGAGAGGCGTGGTGGCTTCGCTTGGAGGCAACATCAAGCTCCGGCGGCTACATCTGGCAGGTTCGCAGCCCAGTTAGTGACGCTACGGTCTTTGGCTCGCTGGTGGTGATCCAAATCCGGTTGGCTGGCTGAGGTGACTGCAGATTGTGCTGCAACGAACTCTAACGGCTCCACGACAGTGGTGGTCACTGCAAAAACATCCGGACTGTTCATCTCTGAAGAGTCAGTGGTTGATTGCGGCGGTGGGATGCAAATTATGGATCAGGACTTGATGCAGAGGGATGGTTGTGCAGCGCAGGCGGTCGCATCGCATGTAGCTGCTGGAATCATGCAAAAGTGATGGTGACAACACTTGAGTGACTTCCATGGTGTTGCTTCTAAGCACCTAGTCTCGAGCTCTGGGGTGAAAGCCTAGGTCTGAGCTGAGATGGTTATACATGGCAATGACTATGTTCTCTGGGGTGAAAGCCTACCACACTTAAGTATTCTTCATGTATTCCAGCTTGTACTCAATAGTTAATTTCAAGAAGAGAAGTGTGGTCAGAACCCTAGACTCGTGGGGCCGTCTAGATTTAGTGCATGCTCATCCATAGTGCGTCATCATACTCGCCCTTCTTATTTATAAAAGACATTATTCTTCGCCTTTCCTCCAGTCTCAAATCACATGGTAGTTCTAACTTCTAAGCAAATACTTCCGTGGCTCGCCATTGAATCTATCTGGATTGACAAACAAGATGAGGAGATTGGTTTTATCTTTTACTGCTTGTCTATTAGTTTGGGTTGGGAGACATCAGGACAAATCATATCTGCCGAAACTGTGTTGGACGTGTCGTCACACCTGCCGCAAGAACTGCAACAAGGACACGACCAAAGACGTGCATGTCGTGTTCTTGATTTATGCGCAGTGGTAAAATGCCACATATGCCAGAACAAGAACCAGTCTGGTGACAACGCATTTTTAGCTTTGAGCCTGTTGTAGCGTCGGCCAGGGAAGGTCCTCAACGCTGTGTTCTTTCAGGACTCGGCTCCCCTGACTCGTAGAAGGATGTAACTTCGTTGCATCTACCGTCCAGAAGCATCGGACGTCCCTCCACCACCATATTATTCAAGTTGCATCTTGTACTCCGCATTCTCTGCTAGCTTCTGTGGGGATGTGCTGCGTGAACACAACCTTGAGAGCTAAAGAGCGAGGCTTGTAAGATTTTTGGCACTAAACGAAGTTTTTTTCACATCAAAATACTCTTTAGTGCAAGATGATCACTGTATTATCTTTAACAAGAGTATCAGCAATATCTACGGGAGAATCTTCCATCCACCGCACACACCTTACTTCTAACTAATTTTGCTAAATCACGAGCAGCAAATTAATCTCTCTAGGAGCATACTCAAAGAAAAATATGCGAAAAATCACACGCAAGTTGATATATATATCATCAAAAA
>NW_025258683.1:0-1755 GCF_018294505.1 Triticum aestivum
GAGTATTAAATATGCAGAGACATTTATTATGCAATGTTGAATAATAATTTAAGTGATTTTTTACAGTATAAAATAATAAGGTTTTGCATTGGTTTATACTAACCTTTCTCACGAGTTCTTGTTGAGTTTGTTGTGAATGAAGCTTATGATAAAAAGAAAAATCGTGATATGAGAGGAATTAAGGAGACATAAAAGCTCAATCTTGGGGATGCCCTGGTAGGAATCCCATCTCTATTGTTCAACAACTATCGGTTAGTATCGGTTGAGCCTAAGTTTTTGCTTCTTCACATGAGTTGTGCTATCGTTGCAATGTCATTTTATTTCAATTTTACTCGTTGTTTGAATAAAATCTTTGGATCTGAATTATTGAATAAAAAAGGGGGAACCCTTCCATGGCTAGTTAATTATTTGACTACTCAGTGTCCTTCACTCATATCTTTTGGAGTAGTTTGTCATTTACTCATGTGCTTCATGTATATCCTTTGAGTAAATTGTTGAATAAGTTGAATGTCATAAATCTGAATTTTTATATGTTTCATATGCTTATAACATGGTTAGTGATGACTTCACACATAGAAAGTATGAGGCATAAAAGTTGTTGAGAGTTGATAAACGTAGTTTTGGTCATCGTTGCAATTAATAGGAAGTAATAAGGAAAGAGAGGTTCACATACAAATATATTATCTTGGACATCTTTTATGATTGTGAAGCACTCATTAAGTATGACATGCTAAAAGAGTTAACGTTGGACAAGGAAGACAATGTAATGGTTTATGTTTTCCGACATCTCAGTTAAAGTATATTGTCATTGACCTTCCAAACATGTTGAGCTTGCCTTTCTCCCTCATGCTAGCCAAAAATTCCTAGAACCAAGTAGAGATACTACTTGTGCTTCCAAATATCCTTAAACCCAGTTTTGCCATGAGAGTCCACCATATCTACCTATGGATTGAGTAAGATCCTTCAAGTAAGTTGTCATCGGTGCAAGCAATAAAAATTGCTCTCTAAATATGTATGACTTATTAGTGCAGAGAAAATATGGTTTGTACGGTCTTGTTGTGGAAGTAATAAAAGCGACGGACTGCATAATAAAGGTCCACATACAAGGGGCAATATAAAGTGACGTTCTTTTGCATTAAGATTTTGTGCATCAACTCTAAATGTGCATGACAACCTCTACTTCCCTCTGCGAAGGGCCTATCTTTTACTTTATGTTTTTACTTTATGCTTGAGTGAAGGTGATCCTCACCTTTCCATTTTTTCATTTTATCCTTTGGCAAGCTCTTCGTGTTTGAAAGATCATGATATATATATCCAATTGGATGTAAGTTAGCATGGGCTATTATTGTTGACATCACCTAAAGGTGAATATGTTGGGAGGCAACACAATAAGCCCCTATCTTTCTCAGTGTCCGGCTGAACCTCCATAACCACAAGTATTGCGTGAGTGTTAGCAATTGTAGGAGACTATATGATAGTTGAGTATGTGGACTTGCTGAAAAGCTCTATTCTTGACTCTTTCTGATGTTATGATAAATTGCAATTGCTTCAATGACTGAGATTATAGTTTGTTAGTTCTCAATGAAGTTTCTGAACCATACTTGACATTGTGAATAGATTGTTACTTGATCATGAAAAGTTTTATGAGATAAGCTACTATTATGACACATATTGATGCTAGAAAAGGTGATTGAAATTATCATTGATCAAACTTGTGCACCTACTAGCATTCACACTTCATAAATTATTTCTTTT
>NW_025258684.1:0-1755 GCF_018294505.1 Triticum aestivum
GTCGTCGTGCGCCCCTCCCCGAGCGGAGCCAAGGTATGAAGACCGTTTGAGCGTCAAGGGGGACTCCTGAGCATCGCGGCTCAGGAGCCTAACTGGTCATGTAGCCCCTCGCTCCTTAGTTCCGAAAGGCTAACGACGGTTGAGGTATGCGCGGGGCCAGGCCCTGCCGACGTAGAACGATAGATCCACTCCTACACCCCCTCCCTATTTGCTCTTTGCGCGTCAAGGGGGACTCCTGAGCATCGCGGCTCAGGAGCCTAACTTGCCACGTAGCCCCTTAGTCCTTAGTCCCGTCCTGGTGATTCGGTTGGGGCTAACGGTGGCTGAGGTATGCGCGGGGCCGGGCCCTGCCGACGTAGAACACAAGAAAATAGGAAGGAAACCGCAAAATCTAACAAATTCAGAAGCAAATATTAGAGACCATAAATTGTTCTCACAATACCGAACACAAGTTTTAATGCCTCCACGAGGCATGGTGCATGTTGCAGGAATCGAAGCAGGAAAGAAGCCGCGAGAAGATCACCCCTGGGCTGCGCTGTCGCTCCTGGTGGAGTTGCGCTTGTCAGCTCCACCCCCCGAGGCCGCGGAGCCAGCAGCGCCTCACTTGGGCGCGGTGTTGAAGGCGCGGAACTTTGCTAGCAAGGCCTCCACAGGCTCCAGCAGGCCGTCAAGGTTGGCGTCGGGGTTGAGGAGGTAGACGTGGCTGAGGATCCGCGTCAGCGCTGCGGAGGAAAGGACGCGAGCATCAACTTCGTCCATGGGGCCGATGCCGGTCACGACCTCCTCAAGCGCCTCGACTAGCAAGGGAAGCAGCTTGGCGGGGCCTTCCGTGGCTCCGGCCAGCGGTTTCTCCAGGCCCTCTTGTAGGACCTTGAAGTATGTCTAGAGGGGGGGGGTGATTAGACTACTTGACCAATTAAAAACTTAACCTTTTCCCAATTTTAGACTTTGGCAGATTTTAGCTATCTTTGGACAAGTCAAGCAATCTTCACACAATTCAAGCAAGCATGCAAAGAGTATATGAGCAGCGGAAAGTAAAGCACGCAACTTGCAAGAATGTAAAGGGAAGGGTTTGGAGGATTCAAACGCAATTGGAGACACGGATGTTTTTGTTGTCGTTCCGATAGGTGGTGCTATCGTACATCCACGTTGATGGAGACTTCAACCCACGAAGGGTAACGGTTGCACGAATCCACGGAGGGCTCCACCCATGAAGGGTCCACGAAGAAGCAACCTTGTCTATCCCACCCTGGCCGTCGCCCACGAAGGACTTGCCTCACTAGCGGTAGATCTTCACGAAGTAGGCGATCTCCTTGCCCTTACAAAGTCCTTGGTTCAACTCCACAATCTTGTCGGAGGCTCCCAAGTGACACCTAGCCAATCTAGGAGACACCACTCTCCAAGAAGTAACAAATGATGCGTTGATGATGAACTCCTTGCTCTTGTGCTTCAAATGATAGTCTCCCCAACACTCAACTCTCTCTCATAGGATTTGGATCTAGTGGAAAGAAGATTTGAGTGGACAGCAACTTGGGGAAGGCTAGGGATCAAGATTCATATGGTACAAATGGAATATCTTGGCCTCAACACATGAGTAGGTGGTTCTCTCTCAGAAATGGTAAGTTGGAAGTGTAGGTTTGTTATGATGGCTCTCTCCACGAATGAAGAGGAGGTGGAGGGGTATATATAGCCTCCACACAAAATCTAACCATTACACACAAATTACCAAACTCGGTGGGACCGAATCAACAAACT
>NW_025258685.1:0-1755 GCF_018294505.1 Triticum aestivum
CAAATGGATCACTTTTTGTATATAAAACAAAGATTCAACACGGTGCTCCAAATTAGAATACCTAACGACCACTCAACTTGGTCGAGCTGAACCATCAAATCAAGGTAGCAATTCTCAGATGATTAATATAGGGAACACACATAATCTTGGCAAATCCAAGCTGATGCAATGTGCAAGGCGTCAACAAAAACAGTTTCGACACTAGTATCAGATCCCATAGATAGTAACTTCTTCTTCATTTCTTTCTTATTATATGAAACAAAAAGTCGTCAGGAAGGAAGACTAGACACTGGAACGCTAGTATAATGCGGCTTCCAACATCCAAATAAATCATACAAACATCAAGTAAAAGGCGCCTCCAGTTTTTAGTGGTAAATTGAAAACACAGTTGCTTTTCCAAAATCATCACACTTGCCGGTATAGTGATGTATATATACTCAAAGTACATACATGCAAACATACTAGATAGATAGATAGATACATAGATATATTTTTCATGCACCAGCTCCAGTTTTAATGTACTCAATTGAATGAATGAACGACCTGACAATCATTCTTTTCATGGAGAATTAAGCATTTGAGCCAACAGAAAAAGCACACATTCATTCAACCAATCCAATATGTTGTCTGCTACTTGTTGACATTGACCAAAGATACCAAGTTTCTGCAGAGCACAATACAAACCCCCTAGACCATTCCACCAACAGACACCCAACGGAAAAGTAAAAATAAACACAAAAATGCCTATATCTTGTCTTCGAGATTCGCCAGGGCCTTCTTGCATTCCAGCATGTATATTTCCCTCCAGAGAATCTTGGTACATTCAGTGCCCACACCACCCACACGCTTCAACCTGGATCTCTTGGTTCATCCACTGGCTTTAGGGTTCATCTTGCCTCTTGATACGTCGAGTCAGCCATTCGGCCGACACCCAGCAAACGGAAAACTTAACATGGCTTTTTTCCTTTTTCTTCAGTTCCTCTCGCAAGTCCTGCGCAGCAAAATGCAATGCATAGATTCAGAAACCAGAGCAATGGGTGACCAACTATTGACTGATACTACCAGGTCTTGGCAACAGAAATTTAAGACATAAAAGTCTAGCATGCATGAAAGTAATTATGTCATCAGAAACTTCACAGGAGGATTAATTCCTAGAACGGGAAGACTACGTATAGTATATTGGGTCTGGCTGCTCCTGGGCAATGAAGACCTCAAATCTTGGGTCTATCTATCTACTCCTAGTCAAATATATATGCAATCAATACAGACTATGCAATTAGTCCATGAAAACACATCGCATCACCGACACTAATGCAGCAGCGACCATTTGGTGAACAACAAGAGTGTGATACTATTGTCGACAAACAGTAGTAACTAGGCTAAAACTAGCAACTAGTCCACTGAACAGCGAGTGGATTGTACAAATATCCTGAAATAGTACAGCGTTATCAAGAAACAACTAGCATCAAAGTAAAATTTTCCTATACATGAATATATGGTCACTTGTTAACACCATTAGGAGATCACTGGCCTGTAGCAAATAGTATCTAAACCACAACCTGTGCATTGTGCATTACAAATTCAATCAAGACGATGGGTTCACTTCTTAATACCTCACTGGTTAGTTGTGACATGGAGAGAAGCTCTCACCACGGGTTCTCGGATAGCCTAATAACAATTAGGAGGTTCTCTCCGCAGCTGCCGTGGTGCCGGTTGACGATGAGTGGGGTCAGCCAGCCATAGCGGCCCACTCAG
>NW_025258686.1:0-1755 GCF_018294505.1 Triticum aestivum
CGGTCTCCCACATCCCCGACTTGCAGACGTTATTCCACCGCCCCATCACGGGCCACCCCATCACGGGCCACCCCTTCGCAGCTCACCAGCGCTGGCGCCGGCCACGTCGTCCTCTATGTGGAGCGGACCTCCATGAATGCCCCTGCGCTGGGCATGCGAACCAAAAATAACGCCAGAACTGGGAGCCCTCCATCCGCGCCTTCCAGCGGTACAGCTGTTGCAGGCTCTGATTTCAGAAGAGACGCGGAAGTGTGTGCGCATTCAGCGGCAACATGGTCTGGAGAGAAAAATTGGAAGGGGAAAGAAGGTTGAAGATTGGTATGGCAAGTGGGCCAGTGCTGTCAGTGAGAGTAGCAATTTGAGTTGTTTTTTTCTGGCATGGAAAACAGGCACAGGGTTTAAAATAGACCGGGATCGATAAATTTAGAGTGCCAATTTCCGGGATTCAAAATTGAGGGTTCGATTTATCTTTTGTCTATAAATTCATGGTTTATTTTAGACTTTTTCCGGCACGCACGGAACAAGTCCTGCGCGTACATACGTACATGCTTACAGTTACATACGTACTGTGCAGGTAGCCAGACATTCACGTCGATCCTATACAAGGGGCCTAGGGGGGCGAATATACATTTTCATATCTTCCTTCAGAAGACAGGAAAAGCGATCTAACTTTCGGGACTTGTGCTCCGCCGCTGTTCTCTGGCGGCTCCTCTCTGTCGATGACCTCGGTCGTCGCCGGTGAGAGGGGTCGCCGGATCCATGATAATTTAGGCCAAAGTATCTTAGGTTTTTTAGGCTATTCATCGTCTTGGCTTCCGCGGCGGTGATAGCGGCGTTGAATAAAATTTCTTCAGATCCTACTCCGATGAGACGATTGATCCTATCATTGGGGATGGATTTGGAATTCAGTATCTTTAAGTAAGGATTGTGTGGCAGCGGCGGCATCCTCGTGGTGGACATGTGTCCTCGGACTTCGCCACTGCGACGACGCCTGCTCCAACATCGGCCCGAAGCTTGGAGGATAGTCCAGGAACGGATGCAGATTGTGGTCTGCATCGACGACATGTGAAAGACGAAACGTGTGTTGGGTTCGTGGTTGATGGATGGTAGGTGTGGTTTCCTCGTTCGGTGTCTTAGTCATGGTGGGGTGTAAGATCTAGTGTTTGATGGCGTGTCTGGGGTGTTGCCCCGGTCTGATTCGTTTAAGGGCAATGGCTTCACTTTTGGGGAGCAGCCTTGGAGGTCCACAAAGTTGCATATCAGCGATGGAGCAGCATCGAGCTCGGGTGAGGAGATGATCTATCATTCTATTCTTTGGTGTCTGTTGTGGTGGTGCCGGAGACAGGTGACAGACATTGGTGTCAAACTCAGAGATGTTTTACTATCTTCTCGGTTTTGTATGTCGGTCCTTACGTGACTTGTACTTTGATCTTTATCACATGAATGAGACACGTATTACCATGAAAAGGGTGCTAGGGATGATTTGGTGTACACCAGTCTCGTACTTACATACCACGTGCTCTGATACAGTTACATACGTACGTAGTATTGTACGCAGGTGGCCAGACATTCACGTCGATCGCACGTACAGCTCTGGCTAGTTGGGGCGTGTGCATGCCCACGTACGTCTTTACTGGCCTTGCCGGGCCGCGGTCGCTCACCGAATCAACACGCCCACACGCGCGCGTCAATGCGCGGCCACGACGTTGCCGGGCCGGCACCCACCGCGCGCTATCAACCTCGCGGACGCACGTA
>NW_025258687.1:0-1755 GCF_018294505.1 Triticum aestivum
GCTCTTTCGGTGAGACCTAAAAGTTACAAAAGGGAAACAGAGAGTTTGCAATCCCATCTCGGTGAGACCGAGATCCTTATCGGTAGAACCGAATTGCTAGGGTTTGGCAGTGGCTAATGACAAGTGAAACTCGGTGGCGCCGGATAGGAAGAATCGATAGGACCGAGTTTGGCTTAGGGTTTAGGTCATATGTGGATATGGGAAAGTAGTTGAGGGTTTTGGAGCATATCACTAAGCACATGAAGCAGGAGGCTCATTAAGCAACACCTCATCCCTCCTTGATAGTATTGGATTTTCCTATGGACTCAATGTGATCTTGGATCACTAAAATATAAAATGAAGAGTCTTGAGCTTTTGAGCTTGAGCCAATCCTTTGTCCTTAGCATTTTGAGGGTTCCACTTTCACATCCATGCCATGCCAATCATTGAGCTTTCCTGAAATAATCATCTTGGAATAGCATTAGCTCAATGAGCTATATGTTGTTATGAATTACCAAAACCACCTAGGGATAGTTGCACTTTCAATCTCCGCCTTTTTGGTAATTGATGACAACATATAGATCAAAGCTTCGACAAATGATAATAAGCATGAAATATATCGTCGCTTTGAGAAGTATGTGATAAGTAAGAGCTCCCCCTAAATTTGTGCATATTTAAAATTTGCTTTGGACTGCAAATGCACAAGGAGTTAGAGTCATGGGTTACTCTTCCATGTCACATACATCTTGGTGGAGCGCTTAAAACGATAAGAATGAAATACATGCACTCATCACCAAGAATAGTGAGTGATCACATAAGATAGATAAGATAATAGCATTAAGCAAGCATTAAGTGTAGCTTATGATCAAACACATGATCATCAATGTCTCACAAGCATAGTATCTCAAGCACTCAAAAGCAAACAAGTTTGAAAAACCACCAAATAAAGCAAGAGAGAAAAGCAACACTCTCTCTCTCGAAGCCTATGATCTATACATCTTCTCCCCCTTTGGAAACAAGTTACCAAAAAGTTCCTAGAAAATGCATAGCACTAGATCGACGCTCAGGCTTGATCTTCTGGTGGTGGTGGAGTCCGGATCACTCCAAGGACGAAGGCTTTGGTAGATGCTGAAGTAGACGCTGGAGTTGGAGCTGAGGTAGATGCTAGAGCTGGTGGAACTGAGGTTGTAGCTGGTGCTGAAGTGGTGGCTCTGGTGTCAGCAACTGGCACGGCAGATGACCTCGGGCCTCGTGGCACTCTGGCAAAGGCATGAGTGGTAGTCCTGCCTCTCCTCTACTGCATGTCCTCCTGGAGCTGCTCCACTGCAGACTGAACTTCCCTTACTTTGACATCCAAGTCATAGAACTTCTATTCCATGATTCTCTCTAGGCTCTGCTGATTCTGAGTGAGGGTGGCCAGACTTTGCTCAATCCTCAGCATGGATGCAATCAAGTAACCAAGCTGCTCTTGTTTGGTCTTCAAGAAGTATTCAGATGCCTCCTCTTGAGTTGGCATCTTGGCAGCTTTCTCCTTCCTCGCCTTCTCCTTCTTTGCGTAAGCTTGTGCAGACGATGGCTCGTTCTCAGTCCTGACAACTTGATTGTCCTCAAAATCTGGACGGATGGGCAAATGTTCCTTGTCCAATAAATATATGCCCGTGCCCATCTTGGAGTTGATGAGCTCCTAAATTTGAGGGGCATACCCGCAACTCCTCTTCTGATCTGCTGCAATCCTCTTGATTGTTTCCACTATGAGGCTCATCACCTTGAACTTCT
>NW_025258688.1:0-1755 GCF_018294505.1 Triticum aestivum
GACTAATTATCTAAACTAATTAAACATGCTTGTGTGTGTGTACGGGCTCGGGGCCGGAGGGATCATAGCGGGCGACGGCGACGGCGAGGCGAGGCGACGGCGGGGACGGCGACGGCGGGGACGACGCGACGGGGACGGGGACGGCGCGACAGGGACGGGGACGGCGCGACGGGGACGGGCCCGGGGCGGCGACGGGGACGGGGGCGGCGACGGGGATGGGGGCGGCGACGGAGACGAGCGGCGACGGAGACGATCGAGGGCGGCGGCGACGGCGACGGAGACGACGGGACAGAGGAACAAACAGAGGGAAACTGAAATTTTCGTAGCTGTTGTATATATAGAAGGCACCTTTAGTACCGGTTGGAGCCACCAACCGGTACTAAAGGCCTGTTTTGGCCAGGCCAAGCGGCGGGAAGCGACCCCTTTTAGTACCGGGTGGTGGCACAAACCGGTACTAAAGGCCCCCCCCCCTTTAGTACCGGTTTGCGCCACGACCCGGTACTAAAGGGGGTGCGCTGGCGCAGGTGCGGTGCGGCAAGTTTAGTCCCACCTCGCTAGCCGAGGGGCGACCGCACTGGTTTATAAACCCCCGTGTGGTCGCTCTCTCGAACTCCTCTCCAAAGCAGGCCTACTGGGCCTACGTGTTCTTTGCTGTCCTGTAGGCCCACTTGGCCTTTGCGGGCCTGCATCCTGGCCTAAAAATAGGTTGGGTTTCTAGTCGTATGCAGGCCGCTATGGCCTAGTAGGCGGGCTTTTTTTATTTTTTTTGCTTTATTTATTTTTGTGTTGTTTTTTTTGTGTATTTAGAGTTTTTTTGTGAATATTTTTGCTTTAGGTACAAAAAATTACAAATTTTCTGTTAGTGCCCGTAGTTTTCAAATTTGAATAGTTTAAATTTTGAATTATTTGAAATTAGTGTGAATATTTTTTATATAGTTTTTTCTTTTCAGCTATAGTTTTTCTTCTTTTCTGCTATTTTTTCTTTTCAGCTATAGTTTTTTTCTTTTCAGCTATAGTTTTTCATCGTCTCTGCACTCAGGGCTTATAAACCGCTCCTAGTCCCTCTCACTTCGCGAGGTGGGACTAAAAAACAGCTTACGTCTGGTTCATCCATGAACCGGTACTAAAGGTGCTCGTGGGGCCCCAGCCTTACCCGACACAACCTCATTAGTACCGGTTCGTGGTACGAACCGGCAATAAATGGTGATGGTGGGGCCATAGCCTGACCGGAGGCTCACACAGCCTCTTTAGGTACAAAATTTCTATTAGTGCCTGTAGTTTTCAAATTTGAATAGTTTAAATTTTGAATTATTTGAAATTAGTGTGAATCACTAGTTTGTGAATAACTTAACTTTAAAAATCAGTAAAGGCATGAAAGAATTTGTTTGCACATAAAATTTCTTCGCGTTTCAAATGCCAAAACACATAACTACCCTAACTATTACAGAGATTCCCCTCTGGGTGTGAAACACAGAAGAAAGTGATGATAGTGAAGCCCATCACATCCCAGATCTTTGGGTGTGAAACTTTTTCTTCGCGTGTGTCCCTTTGCGCCGTAACCATGGAAAATCTTCATCATTTAACGGGATGCTCGGGTCAATATTCACTGTGAATGGAGCAATTTCATCAAACTTTTCATAATCTTCTGACTTGTCTGTCTTGTCATCCACTCCCACGATGTTTCTCTTCCCAGAAAGAACTATGTGCCGCTTTGGCTCATCGTACGATGCATTCGCTTCCTTATCTTTTCTTTTT
>NW_025258689.1:0-1755 GCF_018294505.1 Triticum aestivum
GCAATAGGTTCATCATAATTGGATCTCTTAAAAAGATTAGCAAGCAGATGAGGATCCATAGATCTTGGGTTCTCTGTTTAGCAATAAATATACAACTATTCCAACCAAACGAGCAAACGAGCCAAGTAAGACATCAAGGCAGACGAAAAGACGAACAGAAGAAGGGCGAATAAAACGGCAAAGGTGAAGTGGGGGAGAGGAAAACGAGAGGCAAATGGCAAATAATGTAATGCAAGGGATAAGAGTTTGTGATGGGTACTTGGTATGTCTTGACTTGTGCGTAGACTCCCCGGCAACGGCGCCAAAAATCCTTCTTGCTACCTCTTGAGCACTGCGTTGGTTTTCCCTTGAAGAGGAAAGGGTGATGCAGCAAAGTAGCGTAAGTATTTCCCTTAGTTTTTGAGAACAAAGGTATCAATCCAGTAGGAGGCCACGCTCAAGTCCCTTGTACCTACACAAACAAATAAGAACCTTGCAACCAACGCGATAAAGGGGTTGTCAATCCCTTCACGGCCACTTGCAAAGTGAGATCTGATAGAGATGATAAGATAATATTTTTGGTATTTTTATGATAAAGATAAAAAGTAAAGATTGCAAAATAAAAGGCGATAGAAATAGCTAGTTGACGGGAGATAAATATGATGGAGAATAGACCCGGGGGCCATAGGTTTCACTAGTGGCTTCTCTCAAGATAGCATAAGTATTACGGTGGATGAACAAATTACTATCGAGCAATTGATAGAATTGAGCATAGTTATGAGAATATCTAGGTATGATCATGTATATAGGCATCACGTCCGTGACAAGTAGACCGACTCCTGCCTGCATCTACTACTATTACTCCACACATCGACCGCTATCCAGCATGCATCTAGAGTATTAAGTTCATAAGAACGGAGTAACGCTTTAAGCAAGATGACATGATGTAGAGGAATAAACTCAAGCAATATGATATAAACCCCATCTTTTTATCATCGATGGCAACAATACAATACGTGTCGTTTCCCCTACTGTCACTGGGATCGAGCACCGCAAGATTGAACCCAAAGCTAAGCACTTCTCCCATTGCAAGAAAGATCAATCTAGTAGGCCAAACCAAACTGATAATTCGAAGAGACTTGCAAAGATAACCAATCATACATAAAAGAATTCAGAGGAGATTCAAATATTGTTCATAGATAATCTTGATCATAAACCCACAATTCATCGGATCTCGACAAACACACCGCAAAAGAAGATTACATCGAATAGATCTCCAAGAGAATCGAGAAGAACTTTGTATTGAGATCCAAAGAGAGAGAAGAAGCCATCTAGCTAATAACTATGGACCCGAAGGTCTGAGGTAAACTACCCACACATCATCGGAGAGGCTATGGTGTTGATGTAGAAGCCCTCCGTGATCAATGCCCCCTCCGGCAGAGCGCCAAAAAAGGCCCCAAGATGGGATCTCACGGGTACAGAAGGTTGCGGCGGTGGAAATAGGGTTTTGCTCCTGTTCTGGTGTTTCCAGGGTATATGAGTATATATAGGTGAAAGAGGTCGGTCAGGAGAGCTACGAGGGGCCCACGAGGGTGGGGGCGCACCCAGGGGGGCAGGCGCGCCTCCCTGCCTCGTGGCCGCCTTGTTGATTGCTTGACGTCCACTCCAAGTCCTCTGGATCACGTTTATTCCGAAAATCACGTTCCCGAAGGTTTTATTCCGTTTGGACTCCGTTTGATATTCCTTTCCTTCGAAACACTAAAATAGGCAAAAAAA
>NW_025258690.1:0-1755 GCF_018294505.1 Triticum aestivum
GTTCTAAATTTGCTCCTAAGTCTCATGAAGGTTTCCTACTTGGTTATGGCTCAAACTCTCACACTTACTGTGTCTACAATAATTTCACCCGAAAGGTTGAAGAGATGGTAGATGTGAAGTTTGATCAATCTAACGGCTCGCAAGTAGAGAAATTGCCAATTGATGTAGGAGACAAAGACCCTTCGGAAGTAATCCAAGACTTGTCTATTGGCAAGATTCATCCAACGGAGGTGAAGGAGAGTACCTCGTCCGTCCAAGTGGAAGCTTCTACCTCACGACAAGGTGAACCAAGAGTTGATACAGAAGCATCCACAAGTGGGACACACCAAGATGAAGAAAACTAGGAAGTACACCAAGATGAACATCAACAACCTCCTTCTCCACCATGACAAGAGAGTGACAACGTCAACAACAAAGAAGTCCAAGAAGAAGAACAAGATGAAGAAGATGTTCCACCAAGATCCAAGCAAAAGCTTTCACGAGTTCGAGCAAGAGTTGCTAAAGACCATCCCGTCGAGCAAATCTACAATGATACCCAAACCGGGAGAATTACTCGCTCTAAAACTCATTTAGCCAACTTTTGTGAACACTATTCATTCATCTCTAGCATTGAACCCATGAAGGTTGAAGAAGCTTTGGAAGATCCGGATTGGATAAATGACATGCATGAAGAACTACACAACTTTGAGAGAAATCAAGTGTGGACATTGGTTGAGAAGCCCGACAACAACCACAACATCATCGGTACCAAATGGGTGTTTCGCAACAAGCAAGATGAAGATGGACAAGTAGTTCGCAACAAAGCACATCTCGTCGCCCAAGGCTACACTCAAGTTGAAGGTATGGACTATGGTGAGACATATGCCCCTGTTGCTAGACTTGAGTCCATTCGCATCTTACTTGCCTATGCTAATCACCATGATATCACCTTGTACCAAATGGACATTAAAAGTGCTTTTCTAAATGGTGAAATAGAGGAGGAAGTTTATGTTAAGAAACCTCCTGGCTTTGTCAATCCTAAGAAACCTAATCATGTTTACAAACTTCACAAAGCTCTTTATGGTCTTAAACAAGCTCCTAGAGCGTGGTATAAATGCTTGACCGAGTTCCTTATTGAAAAAGGCTTTGAAATTGGAAATTTTGATTCTACTCTTTTTACTAAAAGTTTTAATGGAGAACTATTTGTATGCCAAATCTATGTTGATGATATTATATTTGGTTCAACTAACCCTCACCTTAGTGAAAAGTTTGGAAAGCTAATGTCGGAGAAGTTTGAGATGTCGATGATGAGTGAACTCAAATTCTTTCTCGGTTTGCAAATCAAGCAACCTAAGGAAGGTACCTTTGTCTCTCAAACAAAGTACACCAAGGACTTATTCAAGAAGTTCAGTATGCAAGAATGCAAAGGTATGACTACACCCATGCCTACTAGTGGACATCTTGATTTGACCAAAGATGGTGAACCAGTTGATCAAAAGGTTTATCGCTCTATGATTGGTTCATTGTTATATCTATGTGCTTAACTTCCCGATATTGTGCTAAGTGTGTGCATGTGTGCACGATATCAAGCGGCTCCTAAAGAATGTCATCTTAAGGCCGTGAAAAGGATAGTGAAATACTTAATTCACACACCAAATTTTGGCATTTGGTATCCAAAGAGGGCCTCTTTTAATCTTGTTGGCTACTCTGACTCGGACTATGCCGATGACAAGGTTGATAGAAAGTACACTTCGGGTACTTGTCAATTTCTTCATA
>NW_025258691.1:0-1755 GCF_018294505.1 Triticum aestivum
AGTAAAGGCTTGGTAGTGGTGTGATGTCACGCCACAAAATACGTCAGCAGATTGAACTTGTGTAATATTATTCTCTCTACGGTGGTATGTGGAATTTATTTTGCAGAGCCGGACACTATCCTGGTGTTCACAATCTTCTATAAATTATTCGGAGGAAGAACCCGCCTTGCAATGCCGAAGACAACATGCGCGCCAGACCTGTCCTCATTGAAGCCTGGTTCAAGGGCTACTGAGGGAGTTCCGGACTAGGGGGTGTCCGGATAGCCGAACTATCATCATCGGCCGGACTCCAAGACTATGAAGATACAAGATTGAAGAGTTCGTCCCATGTCCGGATGGGACTTTCCTTGGCGTGGAAGGCAAGCTTGGCGATATGGATATGTAGGTTTCCTACCATTGTAACCGACTCTGTGTAACCCTAGCCCTCTCCGGTGTCTATATAAACTGGATGGCTTTAGTCCATAGGACGAACAACAATCATACCATAGGCTAGCTTCTAGGGTTTAGCCTCCTTGATCTCGTGGTAGATCTACTCTTGTAACACACATCATCAATATTAATCAAGCAGGACGTAGGGTTTTACCTCCATCAAGAGGGCCCGAACCTGGGTAAAACATCGTGTCCCTTGTCTCCTGTTACCATCCGCCTAGACGCACAGTTCGGGACCCCCTACCCGAGATCCGGCGGTTTTGACACCGACACCCCTAAAGAAAACAATGGCGATGAGGCAACGGAAGATAACCCCTTGGAGAAGCAATCTGGACACCGGCGTCATCGGCGCCGCTCCAAGCCCCGCCATAGCAAAAATAGTGATACCATCACAAGGGATAACAATCCGGATGGTGCCGAAGATGAATACAATCCTGCCCAGCCAGGCTTCGAGCAGGCTGAGCAAGAGGATGGGCAACTAGCCCTAAAGAACAGGCAACAGATGGAGAATCAGTGGACGATAATTACATGCCTTTTTCCGAAGACGAAGTGAGCCTCGGCAACGAAGAATTCATCATACCTGAGGATCCCGTCGAGCAGGAGCGCTTCAAACACCGGCTTATAGCCACTACAAGATGCCTGGGGAAAAAGCAGCAACAGCTTCAAGCTGATCAAGATCTGCTAACTGACAGATGGACCGTGGTCCTGGCTGCCGAGGAATACGGACTAGAGCGCCCTAGCAAAAGCTACCCAAAGCGTAGGCCGCTACCTCAACTAAAGGAGGAGGCTTTAAAGCCCACGCTACCAGCGCATGATGCGGTTGACCGGCAACCCCATGGCCACGACAAAGCGGCATACCAGCCCGAAGTCCAGACCGCACCCCGTCGCCAATCAAACGGTAATACTAAGGCCAGGGGCTACACGAAGGACCTGCGAGATGTATTGGAAAACAAAGCAGGACAGTCAAAATCGATCTAAGGATCACGGGGGCACGCCCCAACGCGTGACAAGGACCATCACGCTGGTCAAACTAACAAATCCGGTCGGGCCGAATACAATGAAGCCCGGCACAGAGGCGCCGCACATCCCCTATGCTTCTCTGATGAAGTAATGGATCATGAATTCCCGGAAGGGTTTAAACCCGTGAACATTGAATCATACGATGGTACCATAGACCCCGCAGTATGGATAGAAGATTTTTTCCTCCACATTCACATGGCCCGTGAAGATGATCTACACGCCATCAAGTACCTCCCACTCAAACTAAAGGGACTAGTTCGGCATTGGCTGAATAGCTTGCCGACAAACTCCATCGGGATTTGGGAG
>NW_025258692.1:0-1755 GCF_018294505.1 Triticum aestivum
CTTATGGCACCGTCAAAAGAACGAAAGTACTTTTATTCTCACAAAATACAAAGATCACTAGGCGATGACAAAGAACATACAAATCTTAAAGATGCGAGGTCCCCCACCTCGCAGCGCCAAAATGGTAGTTGGAGGCCAGGGGACCAAAGATTCCCGGCAGCGGCGGCGGCTGTTGCTGCACCATTCAGGAAACGCTCCGCCGAGGGAAGAAGGTAGGAGATCTTTGTAAAGGCTCATCTGTAGTTGAGCAATTTCGGCCTAAAGTACCGGATAGGGCGATTTTAAATTCTAAACCATCAAATCTCTGCATAAGAGTGATTGTTGCTCTTTTATGTTCTTGCTGTTGGCATGCTGATGAGGTTAAAGCTTCAGGGTGATTGCCTCTGAAAGCCACTAACATCCCTGTTTGTATCTTTGTCGGTCTGCTGACTGCTCAGTTCAGCCTGCAGGCTCCCCGCGGTCTAACAAACTGCCTACAGTGTGCAAACATGATCACTAACTATGGATCGAAAACACTACTCATTCGAAAATAAAATTATGGATGTCGGATACTGCCGTGAGGCCTTTTTGCTGGCAAATTGTAATTTGCAAAGCAAAACCGATGAAAATCGCAGAGTTAATACCATATATAGCAGGGCAGTAGGAGTATTGTTTCATCAACTCAAACTTGTAGAAAATGGATAACAACAGATGCAGTCATCATTCTTTGTGTACAAAGTAGCACAGACATTGTGGCAACAACCAATGGAGAGTAATATACCAGCTCTAGAAAAACAGAGTACGCACTAGAAAACAGAGCAAGTCTGTTCCAAAATTGCAGGTCTTCTCATCAGGTTGATCAGCCTTTCCATTCCATGGTGTTCCACAAGAACCGGTTTTTCATCTGGGCAAACTCCTTCTTAGATCTCAAAGTGGCGTTGTAGCATTGAGGCCCCAGGAGCAATGCGTTCCTCTTCCATTGGCAGTGGAGAAATGGCAAAGATCCCTCTCAGCTTCACCTTGCACCATATTAGAGGCCGGCAGCTAACAGAGATGCTGGAGAACTGAACGTGATGGCCAATTCATGGCCAGTTGCAGCATAACAGCATGTATATGCAGCTGCAAGCATTGGTAGCAGCTTCTAGTCGGGTGTATAGTCCACTGCATTTTCGACGTCTTGTCCCAAGCTGAAATGCATTTACGGAGCATGCATTATTTTTATTTCATCGGCAAATATATTATGTCTTCGCAAGTTGAAAACAATGTGACAAAATTGCAAGGATATGATGAACACATAGCATGATAACTGCAAGTAAATAACTTACCAGTTATCAGCATGATTACTTCATGGTACACGTTTCAGAGGCACTTTGACTGTCCAGGCACATCGAACTAGCTCTCTCCTGGCTCGGAAATGGAATCCCAGGCTACAGATTCAGTCGAGATCATTCAGTGTCATTGGCAGCACAAGATGTAAGGATGTTTTTCCACTACAAGTTGAGTAGCTATCTGCAACAAAGTGGATTATACGAAATAAATGATTAACGGAAAATCGAATCAAAAGACCACGACAAAGTTTACAGTATAAGATAGTACTTGCATGTCCAGCAGATAGGTGGAAACGAACGGCTGTATCATCACCAGCAACAAGTGCAAACGAGAAGCATCGCCTGTTGTTCCAGTTAAGGCTCCTGGTGATCTGAGTGTATGGCAGAACAGACCAGCATGCCGCAGGGCTCAATTGAGGCGAGCGAAGAACAAAACAATGGAACGGAG
>NW_025258693.1:0-1755 GCF_018294505.1 Triticum aestivum
GAGAGAGAGTGAGGAAGAGGGAGGGAGAGTGTGTGTGTGAGAATTTGATGGTAAAAAATGTCGCCAATGTCACTTGATATGCATGAGAATATTAAATGTAATATTAACATAACTGATATTGAACTCTTAAAGTTAATGTGGCTCCGTTGCAACCCACGGGCGTTCTTAGTATAGATGAAAGAGAGAGTATGTGAGTTTGCCGCGCTCTCGGAAGCGATGCAGCCGATGCGTGGTTTCCAATGAAAAGACAATGTCGAGTGACGGCGGACGGTGGACAGGAAATTCTCCTCGGCATTAGTGCACGCCGCCCAGTTCGTGGGATCACTGCGAACGAACTTAGGGCATCTCCAGCCATTGCCCCCTCAGGACGCATAAAAATCGCCCCCTGGGGGCGAGCCGGTGATACAATCGGCGCTGGGGGCGGTTTTGCACCCAGTCGTCGCCCCCAGCTCATCCCCAGGCACCGAAATTGGCCCACTTTGCAGCCCAATTTCGGCGAATAAAGGGCCCATATGGGCGAGAATAGGCCCATATTCGGCGTGGTTTCGCCGTGTCTCGGCGTTCAATTATCAACACAATTACTTCTTATCACATATTTCATCACAGAAAAATCAAATACTTCAACAAAATAGTACAACAACAAATAGTTCAATACAAATTATATAGTTCAACAAATAAAAACTCGTATTTCATCAAACGGCGTCCCCCTTGAGCCTCCATAGGTGCTCAATCAGATCTTTCTGCAGTTGATGATGCACCTGTGGGTCTCGGATCTCCTGACGCATACTGAGATAGGCAGTCCAAGTTGCCGGTAGATGGTGATCAACTTCGGCTAGAGAACCCTGCCTGTAGTATGGTTCAGTGTCAAACACTGGGTCTTCTTGCTCGCTCTCGATGATCATGTTGTGCAAGATGACACAACAAGTCATAATCTCCCACATTTGATCTTTGGACCAGGTCTGAGCGGGGTACCGAACAACAGCGAATCGAGATTGGAGCACACCAAATGCCCGCTCGACATCCTTCCTGCAAGCCTCCTGAACTTTCGCAAACCAGGCGTTCTTGCCTCCTGCCGTAGGGTTTGAGATCGTCTTCACAAATTTCGACCATCTCGGATAGATGCCATCTGCTAGGTAGTACCCCTTGTTGTATTGGTGCCCATTGATCTCGAAGTTCACCGGAGGAGAATGGCCCTCAACGAGCTTGGCAAAAACAGGAGAGCACTGCAGCACGTTGATGTCATTGTGAGTTTTTGGCATACCAAAGAAGGAGTGCCAAATCCAGAGGTCATGTGTGGCTACCGCCTCAAGCACCACACTGCAACCGCCTTTGGCGCCTTTGTACATCCCCTGCCAACCAAATGGGCAATTCTTCCATTTCCAATGCATGCAGTCGATGCTTCCAAGCATCCCAGGAAATCCTCTTGCTGCATTCTGGGCTAGGATCCGAGCAGTGTCTTCCGCATTGGGTGTTCTCAAGTATTGTGGCCCAAATACTGCCACCACTGCCCGACAGAACTTGTAGAAACACTTTATGCTGATGGACTCGGCCATGCGCCCATAGTCGTCGAGTGAATCACTGGGAGCTCCATATGCAAGCATCCTCATCGCTGTCGTGCACTTCTGGATGGAGGTGAATCCAAGAGCGCCAGTGCAATCCATCTTGCACTTGAAGTAGTTGTCGAACTCCCGGATGGAATTCACAATCCTGAGGAAGAGCTTTCGGCTCATCCGATAACGGCGCCGAAATGTTTTC
>NW_025258694.1:0-1755 GCF_018294505.1 Triticum aestivum
GTGAGAGATCATCTTAAAATGCTACCGTCAATCAAAGCAAGATAAGATGCATAATGGATAAACATCACATGCAATCAATATAAGTGATATGATATGGCCATCATCATCTTGTGCTTGTGATCTCCATCTCCGAAGCACCGTCGTGATCACCATCGTCACCGGCGCGACACCTTGATCTTCATCGTAGCATCATTGTCGTTTACGCCATCTATTGCTTCTACGACTATCGCTACCGCTTAGTGATAAAGTAAAGCAATTACAGGGCGTTTGCATTTCATACAATAAAGCGACAACCATATGGCTCCTGCCAGTTGCCGATAACTTCGGTTACAAAACATGATCATCTCATACAATAAAATATAGCATCACGTCTTGACCATATCACATCACAACGTGCCCTGCAAAAACAAGTTAGACGTCCTCTACTTTGTTGTTACAAGTTTTACGTGGCTTCTACGGGCTTAGCAAGAACCGTTCTTACCTACGCATCAAAACCACAACGATAGTTCGTCAAGTTAGTGTTGTTTTAACCTTTGCAACGACCGGGCGTAGCCACACTCGGTTCAACTAAAGTTGGAGAAACTGACACCCGCCAGCCACCTGTGTGCAAAGCACATCGGTAGAACCAGTCTCGCGTAAGCGCACGCGTAATGTTGGTCCGGGCCGCTTCATCCAACAATACCGCCGAACCAAAAGTATGACATGCTGGTAAGCAGTATGACTTGTATCGCCCACAACTCACTTGTGTTCTACTCGTGCATATGACATCTACGCATAAAACCAGGCTCGGATGCCACTGTTGGGGAACGTAGTAATTTCAAAAAAAATCCTACGTACATGCAAGATCATGGTGATGGCATAGAAACAAGAGGGGAGAGTGTTGTCCACGTACCCTTGTAGACCGTAAGCGGAAGCGTTATGACAACGTGGTTGATGTAGTCGTACGTCTTTACGATTCGACCGATCCAAGCACCGAACGTACGGCACCTCCGAGTTCAGCACACGTTCAGCTCGATGACGATCCCCGGGCTCCGATCCAGCAAAGCTTCGGGGATGAGTTCCGTCAGCACGACGGCATGGTGACGATGATGATGTTCTACCGGCGCAGGGCTTCGCCTAAACTCCGCGATGATATGACCGAGGTGGAATATGGTGGAGTGGGGCACCACACACGGCTAAGGAACGATCACGGAGATCAACTTGTGTGTCATGGGGTGCCCCCTGCCCCCGTATATAAAGGACCAAGGGGGGAGGAGGCCGGCCCTAGAAGGGGGCGCGCCAAGTGTGGAGTCCTACTAGGACTCCCTAGTCCTAGTAGGATTCCACCTCCCTTGTTGGAGTAGGAGAAGGGGAAAGAGGGGAAGAGGAAGAAGGAAAGGGGGGCTGCGCCCCTTGTCCAATTCGGACCAGAGGGGGGGGTGCGCAGGCCTCCTTCCTTTTGGCCTCTCTCCTCTATTCCCGTATGGCCCAATAAGGCCCATATACTCCCCGGCGAATTCCCGTAACTCTCTGGTACTCCAAAAAATACCCGAATCACTCGGAACCTTTCCGAACTCCGAATATAGTCGTCCAATATATCGATCTTTACGTCTCGACCATTTCGAGACTCCTCGTCATGTTCCCGATCTCATCCGGGACTCCGAACTCCTTCGGTACATCAAAACTCATAAACTCATAATATAACTGTCATCGAAACCTTAAGCGTGCGGACCCTACGGGTTCGAGAACTATGTAGACATGACCTAGAACTATTCT
>NW_025258695.1:0-1755 GCF_018294505.1 Triticum aestivum
ATCATGGAATTCACCGCTGCGGACATCTTTCAGCACTCACCCTTCGGCGATATCTTAAATTCGCTGAAGCATCTCTCGCTATCCGGAGAGCCCTGGCCGAACTACGACCAGGATGGTTGGGACACGGACGACGAAGAAATTCAGAGCCCACCCACCACCCACTTCGTAGCCACCGTCGATGATCTAACCGACGTACTCGACTACGACTCCGAAGACATCGACGGTATGGACGACGATGCTGGAGACTATCAAGAACCAGTACCTACAGGACACTGGAAGACCACCTCGTCATACGACATATATATGGTGGACACCCCAAAAGATGGGGACGGCGAAGAAGCAACGGAGGCCGATTCCTTAAAGAAACAGCCCAAGCGCCGACATCAGCGGCGCCGCTCTAAATCCCGCCACAGCAAGAATACAGATTCCGGCACAGGAGATAATAACACCCCAGAAAGTGCCGAAGACAACCCCCTCCAGCACGATCCAGCGCAGGAGGAGGCAGAAGCAAGCCCTCACGAGAGGGCGGCAGACAAAGAGGTCGAGGATGATAATTACTTACCTCCCTCCGGAGACGAGGCAAGCCTCGACGATGACGAATTCGTCGTGCCTGAGGATCCCGTCGAACAAGAGCATTTCAGACGCAGGCTAATGGCCACGGCAAACAGCCTAAAGAAAAAGCAGCAACAGCTTCAAGCTGATCAAGACGTACTGGCCGACAGATGGACCGAGGTCCTCGCGGCCGTAGAGTATGAACTCGAACGCCCCTCCAAAAGTTACCCAAAACGCAAGTTGCTCCCCCGACTAGAGGAGGAAGCGTACAAACCTGCATCACCAGCGCACAATACGGCAGACCGACCACCTCGTGGCCGCGACAGAGAGGCGTGCAAGCCCTCCACCAAAACCGTACCCCGGCACCGCTCAAAAAGCATGAAGCCACGGGGGAACGCGCCGGACTTGCGGGATATATTGGAGGACAAGGCAAGACATTCCAGATCTATCTATGGATCACGTGGGCGCCCCAAGACCCACGACGAATACCGTCGCGCCGGATACAACTACTCCGGCCGGGCCGAACACAGCAGACAACGCTCTCTCGAGCTACGTCGCGATATTGCTCAATACAGAGGCACCGCGCACCCAC
This sequence comes from Triticum aestivum, assembly GCF_018294505.1. Taxonomy (NCBI): domain Eukaryota; kingdom Viridiplantae; phylum Streptophyta; class Magnoliopsida; order Poales; family Poaceae; genus Triticum; species Triticum aestivum. The sequence continues at coordinate 1,145 of NW_025258695.1, forward strand.
TATGCTTCACTGACGAAGTAATGGATCATCAAATCCCTGAAGGGTTTAAACCCGTTAATATCGAATCCTACGATGGCACAACAGACCCCGCGGTTTGGATTGAGGATTATCTCCTCCATATACATATGGCCCGCGGCGACGATCTTCACGCCATCAAATATCTCCCGCTCAAGCTTAAAGGACCAGCTCGGCATTGGCTTAACAGCCTGCCCGTAGAGTCAATTGGATGCTGGGAAGACCTGGAAGCCGCATTCCTCGACAACTTCCAGGGCACGTATGTGCGACCACCGGACGCAGATGACCTAAGCCACATAATCCAGCAGCCAGACGAATCAGCCATGCAATTCTGGACACGGTTCTTAACAAAGAAACATAACATCCGTGACGAGTGGATGGCCCGGCACCTAGGACAGGAAAAGCCAAAATCCATGGCAGGCCTCACATCACTCATGACCCGCTTCTGTGCAGGAGAGGATAGCTGGCTAGCTCGCAGCAACAACCTCAGCAAAAACGCTGGCAGTCCGGATACCAAGGACCGCAACGGCATGTCGCGTCGAAACAAAAACAAACGCCGCACTAACGGCGACAGCAATGACGATACGGCAGTCAAC
>NW_025258696.1:0-1755 GCF_018294505.1 Triticum aestivum
GCGTCTTCAGTGGAGTTCGGGTATCTCCGTCACAGTGGCATGCTCGTCTTGGTCACCCGGCCACACCTATTGTCCGGCATGTTTTGCGTCGTCATGAGCTTCCTAGTGTGTCTAGTAATAAAGATGTAGCAGTGTGTGATGCTTGTCAGCAGGGGAAGAGTCATCAACTTCCCTTTTCGGAGTCCAGTCGTGAGGTGAAACATCCTTTAGAACTTGTGTTTTCAGATGTATGGGGTCCTGCTCAGACTTCTGTTAGTGGTCATAATTACTATATCAGTTTTGTTGATGCTTACAGCCGCTTTACCTGGCTTTATCTTATCAAACGTAAATCTGATGTGTTTGACATTTTTGTTCAGTTCCAAAAACATGTTGAACGCCTTCTCAAGCACAAAATTGTTCATGTTCAGTCGGACTGGGGTGGCGAGTATCGCAACCTCAACTCCTTCTTTCAGTCGCTTGGGATCACTCACCGTTTAGCATGTCCACATACACATCAGCAGAATGGTTCAGTAGAACGTAAGCATCGTCACATTGTTGAAGCTGGTCTGACTCTTTTAGCTCATGCATCTGTTCCGTTTCGTTTTTGGAGTGATGCTTTCACCACTGCATGTTTTCTCATCAATCGTACTCCCACTCGTGTTTTGAATATGAAGACTCCCATTGAAGTTCTCCTTCATGAACAACCGGACTACACCTTTCTCAAGGTGTTTGGGTGTGCTTGCTGGCCCCATCTCCGTCCATATAACAAGCGTAAGCTCGAGTTTCGTTCCAAGAAGTGTGTTTTTCTTGGTTATAGCTCTCTTCATAAAGGATACAAATGTCTTCATGTGCCCACTAATCGTGTCTACATCTCTCGGGATGTTGTGTTTGATGAGCATGTTTTTCCCTTTGCCAAACTCCCTGTGTCCACTACCGAGCCACCTGTCATGCATTCATCCTCTGTTGCTTCTGACCAATTTGATGATGTTGCATATTCTCCTCTATTGTTGCCTAACCATGGTGCAGGCACTGGTCGTGGGGCTCGTTTGGAGATTCTGGAAGTGCCATCTTCCTCTTCGTCGCCATCGTCTTCATCCTCGGCACCTTCTGTTGTGCATGAGGAGCACATGGCGCCCCTGCATGGCCTCGGTTTCCGTGCTCATGCACGGCCGATCGACGCCCTGGCCCGGTCGCCTCTGGCTTCTGGGCTGCCTTCGTCATCGTCGCGCCGTGCAACCCAGCCGACTGGGCCGGCCTCCTCGGTCCCCGTCTCGCCCAGGGCGTCGGGGCAGTCATCACCAGGCCTGGCCTCGCCCTCCCCTGTCTCGCCCAGGGTGTCTGGGCCCTTCTCACCAGGGCCGGCCTCGCCTGCTCTCGCCTCGCCAAGGCCGTCTGGGCCGGTGTCACCGGAGCTGGCCTCGCCCACTCTCGGTTCGCCCATGGCCTCTGAGCCCCTGTCGTCGGGCCAGTCTTCGCCATGCAGCCCGGAGTCGTCTGTCCCGAGCTCGCCTGAGGTGATTCCTGCATCTCCGGCGACCGTCACGTCTCCGTCACCTTCGCCTCCGCCGGCTCCTGCTGCTGCTCTACGTCCACATACGCGCAGTCGGAGTGGCATTTTTCAGCCTAAGCAACGTCACGATGGCACAGTTGCTTGGTTAGCGGCGTGCATGTCTGCTGCTCTCGCAGATCCATCCTCTGAGCCACGCACGTATCAAGCTGCTATGCGCATTCCTCATTGGAGAGAGGCCATGGAGCAGGAGTATCAAGCGCTTCTTC
>NW_025258697.1:0-1755 GCF_018294505.1 Triticum aestivum
AACTTTGATGTCTAGTGGATGTAATATGTGTAATAGCCGTGATAGCCTAACATTAGTTGCTTGCTTATTTATTTCCTTGTTGTCTTGTTTATTTTTTTGCTTGTACTCATTGGAGTTCTTTTTCCGCGGTTTGCTAGTGGCTGCAATAACCTATTTTTTTAAAACTAGGCCACAATAACCATGGGCTAATATTTACTGAAGTGACATTGGGCCTCCTACTGGCCGTAGAAACAGTGGGCCTTCTACGGGCCGTAGAAATATTGGGCCTTCTACGGGCCGTAGAAACAATGGGCCTTCTGCGGGCCATATCATCAATGGGCCTTATACGGGTCGTATGATCGATTGGCCAAACATGGGCCAAACAGACCGCATTATGGCCGTAAACGGGCTAGAGTTGGAATCGTCCGTTCATGGGCCAACCATAACAGGCCATCGTTAATAGGCCGTATTTGATGATGCTATGAGAACGGTCCAACGTATTAATGGACCACAAACGGGCCGACTGTAACCACGGGCTGAATTTGGCCCACAAGCAAAAAATGACAGTAACGGGCCGTAAGTAAACGAATGATGGAAATGAGCCCAAGAATAAATGGGCTCTGAGAAGGCCGAAAGATAACATGGGTTGGAAACGGCCCAACGGAATAACGAGCAGTTAATTGGTATAAAGTGATACACTGTTCATTACGGGCCAGTTTCACCACGGGCCGTTAATGGGTGTAAAGTGATACACTGTTCATTACGGGCCAGTTTCACCATGTGCCGTTAACAGGCCAAGAGTTACATAGGGCCTCATATGGGCCGAAAGACATCATGGGCCATACATGCGCGAGAAGTGAAAACAGCCTGGAATCATATTGGATGGCCCAGATGACGCTACTAGGCCTAATTCGGATAGGGCGTAACGGGCCTTGGGTTAGCGGGCTGTAAATGGGCTATATGCGAATAGGCCTTTAATAGGCTTTCCATGGACCGGCCCGCCACCTTTTGACCAAGTCAAACGCGTCAGCCTTTTCACAGGAATGGGCCTCTGTTGGGCCGTGCCACATGTCTACGTACCATAGGCGCCTTCCATCCAATGAGTGGATGACATCTGTCCCAACGATGAGCCGACACGTGTTTCCTCCAGCCAATGATGATTTTACACGTGGAAAATCCTCATTGGTCGGGGCTGTTAACGGGTTATCAGGTCCAAAACCCGACCCGATAGCTTAACGGTGTTCCAATACAGTGGATTCCACGTGTCGGTCACCCTTGACGAAAGTGTTGGGGAACGTTGCATAAAATAAAAAAAAATTTACGTTCACCAAGATCAATCTATGAGTTCATCTAGCAACAAGAGAGGGGAGTGCATCTACATACCCTTGTAGATCACGAGCGGAAGCGTTCAAGAGAACGGGGTTGAGGGGGTCGTACTCGTCGTGATCCAAATCACCGGAGATCCTAGCGCCGAACGGACGGCACTTCTGCGTTCAACACACGTACGGTCAGTGTGACGGCTCCTCCTTCTTGATCCAGCAAGGGGGAAGGAGAGGTTAATGAAGATCCAGCAGCACAATGGCGTGGTGGTTGATGCGGCAGAGTTCCGGCAGGGCTTCGCCAAGCGACTATGGGAGGAGGAGGTGTAGCAAGGGGGGAGGGAGGCGCCAGATGTCAGGGTGAGGCTGCCCTCCCACCCCCCTCTTTATATAGGGACCCTAGGGGGGCGCCGGCCCTGGAGATGGGATCTCCCAAGGGGGGCGGTGGCCAGGGGGG
>NW_025258698.1:0-1755 GCF_018294505.1 Triticum aestivum
AGCACAGCAGGTGATCCTGAGGCACCAATGGCCGCAGTGTGGCGCACGACCTGCCTCGCGGGTTCCATCTGAAAACAAAGATGTTTCAATGGAGTCAAATGACAACATGGGCACTATTCAAAATGCTATCCTACAGAATAACTATGGCTTATCCAACTTTGGGGTGAGTGTGGTAACGGGATCCTAATGTCAGAGTTAGTAAATTCGTTTAACCCGAGTAGAAAAGAGTTCAGAGTCCCAGAGTAAAGGTCGAGGAGTAAAAGATCCTAGTACCACCCAATGGCGACGTGGGCCCGTAAGGCTCACAGCCATGTTAGTAAAAGTTTTGTAGTGACTAGACTCGACTTCGGCCAAGGAGTGTGGAAGGGGGATTCCTACAGGCAGTCGGCTCTGATACCAACTTGTGACGCCCCCGATTCAATCGTACACTAATCATGCACGCAAATGTGTACGATCAAGATCAGGGACTCACGGGAAGATATCACAACACAACTCTAAAAATAAAATAAGTCATACAAGCATCATAATACAAGCCAGGGGCCTCGAGGGCTCGAATACAAGTGCTCGATCATAGACGAGTCAGCGGAAGCAACAATATCTGAGTACAGACATAAGTTAAACAAGTTTGCCTTAAGAAGGCTAGCACAAACTGGGTTACAGATCGAAAGAGGCGCAGGCCTCCTGCCTGGGATCCTCCTAACTACTCCAGGTCGTCGTCGGCAGGCAACACGTAGTAGTAGGCACCTCCGGTGTAGTAGGGGTCGTCGTCGACGGTGGCGTCTGACTCCTGGACTCCAGCATCTGGTTGCGACAACCAGAAAGAAAGGAAAGGGGGAGAAAAGGGGGAGAAAGCAACCGTGAGTACTCATCCAAAGTACTCGCAAGCAAGGAACTACACTACATATGCATGGGTATATGTGTAAAGGGGCCATATCAGTGGACTAAACTGCAGAATGCCAGAATAAGAGGGGGATAACTAATCCTGTCGAAGACTACGCTTCTGGTCACCTTCGTCTTGCATCAAGTATAAGAGAGTAGATTGAAGTCCTCCAAGTAGCATCTCCAAGTAACATCTCATAGCATAATCCTACCCGGCGATCCCCTCCTCATGTCCCTGAGGTAGAGCGACCACCGGTTGTATCTGGCACTTGGAAGGGTGTGTTTTATTAAGTGTCCGGTTCTAGTTGTCATAAGGTCAAGGTACAACTCCAAGTCGTCCTGTTACCGAAGATCACGGCTATTCGAATAGATTAAACTTCCCTGCAGGGGTGCACCACATAACCCAACACGCTTGATCCCATTTGGCCGGACACACTTTCCTGGGTCATGCCCGGCCGCGGAAGATCAACACGTCGCAGCCCCACCTAGGCTCAACAGAGAGGCCAGCACGCCGGTCTAAACCTAAGCGCACAGGGGTCTGGGCCCATCGCCCATAGCACACCTGCACGTTGCGTACGCGGCCGAAAGCAGAACTAGCCCCCTTAATACAAGAGCAGGCTTACGTTCCAATCCGGCGCGCGCCGCTCCGTCGCTGACGTCTGAAGTGCTTCGGCTGATACCACGACGTCGGGATACCCATAACTACTCCCACGTAGATGGTTAGTGCGTATAGGCTCGTAGCCAGACTCAGATCAAATACCAAGATCTCGTTAAGCGTGTTAAGTATCCGCGAACGCCGAACAGGGCCAGGCCCACCTGTCTCCTAGGTGGTCTCAACCTGCCCTGCCGCTCCGCCACAAAGATCCACACAGAGGG
>NW_025258699.1:0-1755 GCF_018294505.1 Triticum aestivum
TTCAGGAGCTCGATCTGCCAACCAAAACAACGTGGGTGCGTCTAGAAACTTAGGGAAGAATCAAGGAGCTGGTAGCACTATTTGCTATCAGACTAGTCATAGCGAGAGTAATTCCAGTAGTAACATTGAGTCCAACTGAGCAAATTTGCTTATGTAGTAATGAGTTAATAAAGAGGGAGGTAGTTTGAGTAACTTAGAGGGTGCTTGGATCCAAGGGACTTATTTTAGTCTGACTAAAAATAGTCTTTTTAAGAGGCTAAAGTTCCAAGCACCCCTGACTAAAGAGGGGCTAAAACTAGTTTTGAGACTAAAATGTTTTAGTCGGGGTACCCCTACTAAAATTTGAATTAGTCCTCTCTCTCCTCATTTAACTCATCTCCTTTAAGGCTGGTCATAGTGAGAGTAACATAGGTAGTAATATACATGCCACATAAGCAAAGAAGATGATGTGTCAGGCAATTGATGAAGAGAGAGGCAAATAAAGTAACATAATATGTTACCATCACATAGCGCTTCACAATGCAAAATGAGTCTACAAAGCAATAAATTAAGATTTATATGTTATCACACTTATGTTACTCTCCACCGTGAAGGTAGTAACATAGAGCATGCTTGGATACGTTTTAGTCCCATGACTAAAAGTAGTGGGACTAAAACTTGCTAGTCTCACCCATGCTTGGATCCAAGTACTAAAGAGACTAAAATCTAGTTATTGAGCATTTATTATCCTCCAAACCCTCCAATCCAGAACTAAGGAGAGGAATTAAATGAGGAGAGAGAGAGCTAATACATATTTTAGTAGGTTTCTCATGACTAAAAGATTTTAGCCTCAAGACTAGTCCTAGCCTCTCTTTAGTCAGGGGTGCTTGGAACTTTAGCCTCTAAAAGAGACTATTTTTAGTCAGACTAAAAATAGTCCCTTGTATCCAAGCACCCTCATAGACTAGTAACATGTGCGTGTTACTAGTCTAAGGTACTCCCCACTATGACCAGACTAACACATGAAAGTTCTGGATTGGAGGGTTTGAAAGATAATAAATGCTCATTAACTTGATTTTAGTCTCTTTAGTATTTCGATCCAAGCATGGGTGAGGCTAGCAAGTTTTAGTCCCACTACTTTTAGTCATGGGACTAAAACGTATCCAAGTATCCTCTTAGCTAGTTACTGTAACATCACATGTCCGAGTGCAATATGAATCTATAACCTAATAAATGAAATTTTGCATGACACCACACTTATATTACTATCCATTATAAAGATAATAACATAATCTAGTGATATGTGTACGTTACTAGTGTATGTACTGTTCATTGTGGCTAGTCTCAAGCGATACAGTCCAAGCCAGTACTCATGAACCACATGCACCGACACATTGATATAGTTCAGTGGTCGAGCTCACTAAATTAGTGAACCTAACGACTCGAAGGTCCATCATTGTAAGAGTATATATCATTATTAATCTGCCATGCACCACCTAAGGGTGTCTCCAACGCCTACCACCAAACCTTCTGCATCCGTTCGGATCGCAGAATCCATACAACGCGCGTGTGATTTCTCTCGAAAACTGAAGACAAATGTAAAGAGGTTTGCGGGAGTCTGAACCGCTGTCACACCCGCGTTTGGCAGCCCTGACCCACAAAAATCCCTCCTCCTCCCGTGCGTTTTCGGTTAGTGCTGCTCCAGAGCGTCAACGCCCGCATTCTTGCCTAGCCAGAGCTGATGAGACCGCTCACTAGCGTCGGCATTGAAGCGGC
>NW_025258700.1:0-1755 GCF_018294505.1 Triticum aestivum
AGCATGGGAACGTGCTCAGGTCCCCTCACCGCGGCCGCTCGTGCCGCTAGGTCCCATCCCCGTGGCCTCTGTCGCTCATCCCGCCTATGGCCGAACTCCGGCGGCCGCTAAGGTTCTCGCCGTCGTCGTATCGAGCCTCCCCGAGACCAACCGGTGGCACCTGGCGATGCGCGCCGACGCCAGCTCTCGAACGCGACCGAAAACGCGGCGAACCGAGCCTTGTAGCCGTTTTCCGGCCATCTCCGGCGGACTTCCGCCACGGGAATGGTCGCCGGCGCGACTCCGGTCGCCGTCCGACGGGGCGCTGACGCGGCAACCCTGGACCACGCCGCTGAGCCACTGCCACTGGGTCCCGCTAACCGTTGACCCAGTCAACTTGCTGACTAGGCGTCCCTGTGACACTGACGTGCGGGCCCCACCGCTTAATCCTCTAATTAAAATGTTTTAATAATTAAAACTAATTAGTTTAGCCAATTAGGCTATGACAGGTGGGGCCCAGTAGCTAATTAACCTAGATTAGTTAGTTTAATGCACTGTTAGGCTAGCAGGGGCTGACATGTGGGTCCCGCTGGACCCACAGGCCAGGTTTGACTTGGTCAGCCGCCCTGCTGACTGCTGATGTCGCTGTGACGTCATGCTGACGCAATAAACCTTTCTGATAATTTATTTAATTCCAGAAAATGGTTTAATCTTTAAAAATTCATAGAAAATAAACCGTAACTCGGATGAAAATGTTTTCTATATGAAAGTTGCTCAGAAAAATCCAACGAATCCGAATACGCGGTCCGTTCATCTGTAACATGCCCCTAGCATGCTGAACTTGGGACATTCCCCCTCCGGTCATCTGTCTGACACAGGTCCGGAACCGGGAAAACATTCCCGGTTGAATTCCCCCTTCACCTATATCGTGTAGCCATACGTTAGGTCACTCCCGGCACAACATATTGCCACGTTATGCTTTGTGATGTTTGTTTGCTTTATATTTACTGTTTCTTCCCCCTCTTCTCTCCGATAGACCCCGAGACCGATGCCGCCCATGTGATCGACTACGTCGACGATGACCCTTCCTTGCCAGAGCAACCAGGCAAGCCCCCCCCCTTTTTGATCATCCCGATATCGCCCATTCTATTCTCTCATGCTTGCATTAGATTTTACTACTGTTATTGTTTGCTCCTATTCTGATGCATAGCCTGCTTTTGTACCTACTGTTGTACCTTACCTGCTTATCCTAATTTGCTTAGTATAGGTTGGTTAGTGATCCATCAGTGACCCCCACCTTGTCCTTGTTGCCCCTGCTTCATCATTGAAGACCCGATCAACGGGATCGAAGACCAGGCCCCTGCACCGCACATCACTCTCCCCTTAGTTGCTCGACACTACTGGGATACTATCGAGTGCCGAGGGTGAGACCTCTACAACACTTCTGATGTTAACCCTGTAGTGTAGCTATTCGGTCGTGGTCATCGAGGGTGATTTCCTCTTTAACCACTTCCGATACGACTCTGTCGTGCAACCCCTCAAGTGTGAACCTCGAGGGTGATTCCTCTACGTTCACCTTGATGATTACATTGAGTGGAACCCACCGAGGGTGATTCCTTGGGTTTTCCTCTTGATGTTTGGACACACGGATACTTGGACTTTACAACTGTTACTTGGAAAGTGATGTGGAGACGGGTTGACCTGGAAGGTGCCCGTGAGATAATTACGAGGCGTGGCCGGGCATTCTTAGCCCTTGCCGCAAGTCCTCGAGACGGG
>NW_025258701.1:0-1755 GCF_018294505.1 Triticum aestivum
CCCCCCCCCTCTTCCTCTATATATACAACCCTTAGGGCGTCGTTTAGATTAAAAGTTCACCATAGCTGCAACTTCGCGTACTTCGTTTGTGTCCAACGACCAGACCAAGGCGTCACAGAACCCCAACTTCATTAATAAAGCTTTCCTCTTTAATTCACAATATACAGATTGCAATCTCAGTTTCTTGCTTGTTCTTCGTTTGCTCGCAGGAAATAGACCCTCGTGGTCAGGTTGATCATGCTCCGGCGTGGTCAATAACCCTCGGAAGTTGGTTTAGAGATTGCTAAGGCGCGACGTCTTCGCACATTCGTAGTCAAATCGTCAAAGTCAACTCCGACAAGAAACGATATCTATCGCATCGAAACTGTCGGCGTTTTGGGAACGGGGGTCCCCAGACTTGCCTGCCTGCGGCCTGCGGCGTGGCTCAAAGGGGGGCCCAGCGCGGCCCATCTTCACCAACACAAACCCAAGACCCTCGGGAGGGGCCAAGCCTCGCAGGACGGACGACGCGGAGCTTCCTCAAGCACGGCCTCGTCAGGCTGGCTCATGAGGAGGCAGAGAGATCAAGGCGGGGTACCTCATGAGGTGCCCGTGATGCAAGCCATGACGACCGAGGGCGCCAGGCGGGTGCCAGCCCGCGCAATGTCCTCCTTTCCTCTTTGGTGCAAAGGGGGCAAGTGCAACCGCGGAGTACCGAGGCATGAGGCAAAGGTTGCCATTTCGGTGCAACGAGACCAAGACTAGGAGGACTACGAGACGGAGGTCACCGTGGAGCCCAAGACGGCGTCATCACCAGAGCTTTGCGCAGGTGAAGACTACTTTTGTCAGGATAGCTGATACTAGCTGTCGCCCTTTAAATTAGCCCGCCATTGTTGGCTCCCGTCCCGCTCAATATTTGGGAAGAGGACCAGGGCCTCTATAAATAGGATCAGCAACCCGCAAAAGACACACGGATAGAGGGCTGAGGGGTTCGGAGAAGGAGGCTCTTGAGAGAGGGGTTTAGATCAGATAGAGAGAGAGAGAGAGAGAGAGAGAGAGAGAGAGAAGGGTAACTGAGCTCCTCCCAGCAGTTCATCGCCCCAGCCAAGAACATACCCTCGCGAGGCTGTTCTTCCTTGTATTGTTCATCATCATTAGCCCAAGAGGCAATCCACCACACCACACACTAGAGTAGGGTATTACACCACAACGGTGGCCCGAACCAGTATAAACCCTGTGTCTCTTGTGTTGTTCTTTCCTTAGTTTAGATCCTAGCAAGGCGGAGGGGTGCAGGTAGGTTGGAGACGAAAGCTCCGCGCGCACCCCAGTGTTCGAACCTCAAGGGTCTGCCGGAACCCGGAATCCGACATTTGGCGCGCCAGGTAGGGGTTCGCCGGGATTCGTCTTCCGCCACCCCGTTCTCCTCCGACCATCACGCCCATGTCTGACGCTCGTCGGGCCCGCGCCGAGCGTCGGGCCGCACTCCCTTCCTGCGCCGCCCAGACGGCCCCTGTCGGCAGGCGTCCTCGCCGTTCCCCGTCACCTGCCATCAACGCCGCCACCGGCCCGGCGGGGGACGACCAGCAAGCATCATCCCGGCATCTGTCCGTGCGGCAAGACGGCCGCACCGCAACTCCCTCGCTCACCCCAGCTGGTTCTTCGTCCCACGCGCTCCGCGCACCCATGGAGCCCCGCAACATCGTCGCGGCCCTCTTGGGTGGCTCGCAAGCGCCGCCTACAAGTCACCGCGTCAAGCCGTTCATCCGTCGGGTCAGC
>NW_025258702.1:0-1755 GCF_018294505.1 Triticum aestivum
GGAAGTTAATTTTGATTTACATGGTTTCACTTAATACATGCACGCATCACAATTGTCCACTTACTCATTTCTGCACGTTATTGTCGCAACAACAAGCAACTAATTCTTTTGGAAACTACTCATACTACTATACTCCCTCCGTTCCCCAGTATAAGACATTTCAGTTTTTTTCTTGATTCATATGTATCTAGACACATTTTAGTATGTATGTATTCCATATTTTGAAATATCTAAAAGGTCTTATATTAATGAATGCAGTGAGTATTTTTTTATTCTTTGAAAGTCTTCCAAAAGAATCACACATAGACATGCCTAAGCCTGTGCGGAGATTTTAGGTTTGGTGTATTCTTTGCCCTATGGAAGAAAGAAGAATTGCAGCACCATTTGTTTTAGTGTTCTAGCCATTAGTTCTTGTATTTTCTGGAAAGAACACAAACTAGCATATTTCCCCACTTAAATTTCCACTTGCATAGTACATATATAGTACTGTACGGGGTCATGCTATTCGTCACCCTGGGCAAGGAATAGTTATTCTTCACCCTCCTCTATTTTAACACAAATGCACCGTAATTTTATGTTCCATAAATTTTGTCTTATTTCATACATAAAAAGAGAACGTAAGAAAAGATATAATCGCCATAAAAATATTTCATGTTACGTAATTTTCCAAACGTAAAAGCATAGTGTAAATTATACATAAAATGTAATTTTCTGGTCTTATGACCTATATTTTTAATTTTTTTGTCAAATTTTACGTAGTGAAACGATATAAATGTAATTATCTGTATTCAAAATGTATTTTATTTATGAAACGGTCATAAGATTATCTCAGCTGAATAATAACTTATCCTGCACCCTGGATCATGAATAGTAACACTAGTACTGTACGTGCATATATAACTTAATTTTTGAAGAATTTTCTGAAGCTTGAAATTATGGTCTTCGAGTTCTGTAAATTAAAGGATAGAGGCAAACCCAGGAGCACAAAACAGTTCCAGTTAGATATGTAAAAAAACTACTATACTCCCTCCGTCACGGTTTAGAAGGCGCGCTTGAAAATTCTCTGGGACCTAGGTGGTTATCTATTGGTTGTGAGATGGGCTAAAAAATAGCATTCACACTACGCATGCATATAGAAATAGTATATCGGAGTACTAATTAGCTACTAGAAATAAATGCAATGCGCCCTAAACCTTGTCTATTGTGGAAACGCACGCAAATTTAATTGTGTCTTCTAAACTGTGACGGAGGTAGTATCAGCCATGGATACATGCAAATTATTAAACCCGCAGCCACACCATTAATTATCCAGAATAACATTTCAACTGTAAACGTTAGAAACCAGGTGAGAATTAATAAGACTATAATTAGTTATGAAATTTCCCCGAGCCACCCATGTGCTTTGCCTTTGTAGTAAACTATGTTTTTACAAAATGCATGCAGTTCACGTAGAGAAAATATGGTGGGTTGGGGGAAAATTCAATGCAAAATGATCAATAAATGTGTTCAAGATTCAGTCTACGGAGAAGGCCAAGAAGAAACTTTGCAGACATAATATATTAAAACTTTATTTAAGGTCCAGCTAGAGAATGCTACAAGGGGTCCACGACTATTGACGTGCATGTAATGGGGCTCAGGAAATTTCTTTCACAAGAATTCCCTAATCCAAGAAGATATATAGTACATATTTCATGGAGTATGGATGGTATGCATCATGTGCGCATCACAGAAAGAGTTAGTGCCTATTTTCTTATG
>NW_025258703.1:0-1755 GCF_018294505.1 Triticum aestivum
GGCTTCATGCACCCATTATGGTGGCTTCAAAGTCCTGAAATCATCACTTGTAACTCCGTTCTTGTTCCCCTTGCGCATGGCATCATCTCCATGCTTGTTCTTGCTCCAATGTTCATCCTTCTCCAAGCTAGGCCCTTCATTTGTAAGCAAAACAAATGTATCCAATTTAGGCAGCATCATATTCTCATGAACATTAGAATCATTACCAAGAAACGAAAGTACCTGATAATTTAATTGGCGTGCGCGAGCTCTAGTAATTGGTCCCGTATATGTAGCAGTAGGGGCTGTGGGTGTAACAATGGTATTGATGTCCTCATCATCCTCCCCTTCTTGAAATGAAGTCGTCCTCGATGGAAACTCATCTTCCTCACCCAAATAAGGCTTCAAATCTGCAATGTTAAAAGTGGGACTAACCCCAAAATCTGCAGGCAGCTCAAGTTTATATGCATTATCATTTATTTTCTCTAACACCTTAAAGGGACCATCAGCACATGGCATTAGCTTTGATTTGCGCAAATCAGGAAATCTATCCTTACACAAATGTAACCAAACAAGATCTCCAGGTGCAAACACAACATGTTTTCTACCCTTATCTCCAGCAAGTTTATATTTAGCATTCATATGCTCAATGTTTTCCTTAGTTAACTCATGCATTTTTAAAATCAATTCAGCACATTGTTTAGCATCAAAATTAACCTTCTCCGAAGATGGAAGAGGCAACAAATCAATAGGTGCACGAGGTAGGAAACCATACACACCTTCAAAAGGGCACATCTTAGTAGTAGAATGCTATGAACGATTATAAGCAAATTCAATATGAGGCAAGCATTCCTCCCACATTTTCTTATTATTCTTCAAAACAGCCCTAAGCATAGTAGACAACGTTGATGAGGACATGACTACCTTGGATATGACCAAAAATATTGCATATATGCATATTTGTCAGCTGATTTCTCGTGCAAACTATTCAATAATCTATTTATGTTATCGAGAACAAAAATACTTCACACACTTTTGTGTTTTCTCTAATTGCAGGTGTATGGGACATTTGTACAATTCACATATGAAGATAAGGAAGGAAGAGATGTTTATTTGCTGTCCAAAAAGTTCTTTCACGTCACTTTTGGCCCAAGAGAAGATAGAGTCCAAGTCTCTCACGTTCTGGATTCAAATTCGGACTGCACAGACATACCTGACTCAAAACGCACACAAGTTTTTCATACGGACTCCGAATTGGGTGATTCTTTTTTTGTTGGAAACTAGATTTCGTGCACTTTCCAACCCATGTGGAATCACCTTCAAATACGTCCGGAGCGTTGAGTTGTGGACGAAACAATCTGATGCTGCAGCAGAATCCGAGTCAAACTACAAGTCCAAAGGTGTTACATCACCTCCACTTGGGCCCATGAGCCTTGTACGACCTAGGGTTAGTTTTAGGCTGCCTTGGGACGTCCTCCCACCTCCTTGGCCGCCACCCCTTGCTCCTATATAAGTAGATCCATCTAGTAGCTTTTTCCTTGGGATTTGTTTAGTTAAAAGTTAGCCAACGCAACTTCGTGTACTTCGTTTGTGTCCAACGACCAGACCAAGACCGCTTACGGATCCCCACCATTATCAATACCTCATATATATTTGCAATATTCAGATTGCTTTATCATATTCTTGCTCGTTCTTCGATTGCTTGCAGGAATAGACCTTCGTGGTCAGGCTGACCGTGCTTCCGGCATCGTCAGTAACCTCAGGAGATTGGTTTAG
>NW_025258704.1:0-1755 GCF_018294505.1 Triticum aestivum
TTTAGGAATAACCTCGTTGTGCTCTTCTGATAGAGAAAGGAAACTAAAGGGCCTTTCTGTACGAATAGCTGCACATGCAAGTGCAAGAAAAAAGGCTCCAGGGACTTGCGCGGAAATCTCAAAAAAATTTGGACCATTTCTCGATTTGTGCGTGTCATCCTTGCGCAGGGGCCATGCTAATCTTCTCTGTATCGTTCCAATTTTATCGGATGTCCCCTCAGGGACGATGCTAGCTGCAGCGCTCTTCCTTATAAACCAGACCATCTCTCCCCGGCTGGCCGACGTGGGACTAAACAAACGAACGTTTGTGTTGCCCATGGCTGTGTCTAGCCATACCTAGATTCCATCAGGCGCATGGCAGGCCGCTAGTTGCAAGCCAGATCTCTCTTGATGTGGCCCAAATTAATGAAAGATCATAACATGCCCTCGTGTTTTTTGTTAGGGAATAACGAACGATGCTTGGACACAACAAAATACTATAGTTGTTGCCGTGCGTGGGGGGAGGGCACATGCACGTTTAAGAAAGGAGGGATCAACAAAACCTTTTGGTTGTTCACAATTTATGAATGGTGGATTATGCAAATCAAAACTTTTTTAAAAGCAAACTTGTGCGTGAAGGAGCTTAGACGATATCAAGTTATTGCCACAAGTACATATTGCAAAGACCATAGTGCCAAAAGGTTCATGCTAAGCTGGCTTACCGTGTCTTTGGTGTGACTAGATATATAAAATGGTATGCAACATATATAATTTTCTACATAAAGATTGAGATTTCACCGGTTGACCTATGTAATTCATCGACCACTGGTTATTGTACACTAAAGACAAAAAGGTTTGAAGATGAGATTCTTTCGAGTGTACCACAATCCAGCCTAGTGTCCGAGAGAGTTTTCTCACAAGTCTTAGATGAGTTTGTTAGGTGGTAACATAAACAAATTAGACTAATGAAACATATTTTTTGAGTTATGACCGAATCACAGTTGATGGTAAGGAACAAAGACAATAAAAAATTGAAGGAACACACTACATGTGGGAGGACTGAAACGGAAGACTAATCCATAAACGTGTGATAATAGATTAAAAAGATAAAAGTTACTCCAGAAAGGTTATATCTGCAATAACAAAGAAGAGAAAGCGTGTGGATCAAAATTTAAAAAGGCAGTATTGAGGACCTCTCTGATAGAGAAAGTAAACTAAAGGGCCTTTCGGTACAAATAGCTGCACACGCAAGTGCAAGAAACAAGGCTCCAGTGATTTGCACGGAAAATCTCAAATAAAATTTGGATCATTTCTCGATTTGTGCGTGTCATCCTTGCGCAGCGGCCATGCTAATCTTCTTTGTATCGTTCCAGGGATGATGCTAGCTGCGGCGCTCTGCCTTATAAAGCAGTCCGACTTTTCCCGGCTGGCCGATGTGGGACTAAACAAACGAGCGTTTGTTTTGCCCAGGTCCTTTCCATAGGGCGCGTGGCAGGCCGCCAGTTGCAAGCCGGATCTCTCTTGATGTAGCCCAAATTAATGGAAGAGCATAATGGGCCCTTATGTTTTTTGTTAGGGAATAACAAACGATGCTTTACACAAAAAAATACTATAGTTGTTGCCGCACTTGGGGGGAGGGCACATGCACGTCTAGGAATAACCTCGTTGTGCTCTTCTGATAGAGAAAGGAAACTAACGGGCCTTTCTGTACGAATAGCTGCACATGCAAGTGCAAGAAAAAAGGCTCCAGGGACTTGCGCGGAAATCTCAAAAAAA
>NW_025258706.1:0-1755 GCF_018294505.1 Triticum aestivum
TCCATCTTCGAGGCGCGGCATGATCACCTTCGTCACCGGCATGACACCATGATCTCCATCATTGTGTCTTCACGAAGTTGTCTCGCCAACTATTACTTCTACTACTATGGCTAACGATTAGCAATAAAGTAAAGTAATTACATGGCGTTTTTCATTGACACGCGGGTCATACAATAAATTAAGACAACTCCTATGGCTCCTGCCAGTTGTCATAATCATCGACATGCAAGTCGTGATTCCTATTACAAGAACATGATCAATCTCATACATCACATATATATAATTCATCACATCCTTTTGGCCATATCACATCACATAGCATACCCTGCAAAAACAAGTTAGACGTCCTCTAATTGTTGTTGCATGTTTTACGTGGCTGCTATGGGTTTCTAGCAAGAACGTTTCTTACCTACGCAAAAGCCACAACGGTGATATGCCAATTGCTATTTACCCTTCATAAGGACCCTCTTCATCGAATCCGAACCGACTAAAGTGGGAGAGACAGACACCCGCTAGCCACCTTATGCATCAAGTGCATGTCAGTCGGTGGAACCTGTCTCACGTAAGAGTACGTGTATGGTCGGTCCGGGCCGCTTCATCCCACAATGCCGCCGAATCAAGATAAGACTAGTAACGGTAAGCAAATTGAACAAATCATCGCCCACAATTACTTTGTGTTCTACCCGTGCATAGAATCTACGCATAGACCTAGCTCATGATGCCACTGTTGGGGAACGTAGCAATAATTCAAAATTTTCCTACGTGTCACCAAGATCAATATAGGAGATGCTAGCAACAAGAGAGAGGGAGTGCATCTTCATACACTTGAAGATCGCTAAGCGGAAGCGTTACAAGAACGCGGTTGATGGAGTCGTACTCGCGGCGATTCAAATCGCGGAAGATCCGATCTAGCGCCGAACGGACGGCGCCTCCGCGTTCAACACACGTACAGCCCGGGGACGTCTCCTCCTTCTTGATCCAGCAAGGGGAGAGGAGAAGTTGAGGGAGAACTCCAGCAGCACGACGGCGTGGTGGCGATGGAGCTCGTGGTTCTCCGACAGAGCTTTGCTAAGCACTACGGAGGAGGACGAGGAGTTGGAGGAGGAGAGGGCTGCGCCAGGCCAGGGGTGCGGCTGCCCTCTCTCTCCCTCACTATATATAGGGGGAAGGGGGTGGAGGAGGCGCCCTAGGGTTCCCTAGGAGAGGGGCGGCGGCCACAGAGGAAACCCTAGATGGGTTTGGGCACCCCCACCCCTGGGAAACTTGCCCCCCAAGCCGGGAGGGGTGCCTGCCCTAGGGGAGGCGCCCCCACCTCTCCACATTACGTGAGAGGGGTTGGGAGGGGCGCACAGCCCCTTAGTGGGCTGGTTTGCCCCTTCCCCTTGGCCCATAAGGCCCCTGAACGCTTGCCGGGGCCTCCGAAACCCCTTTCGGACATGCTGGCCATAGCCTGGTACCCCCGGAACAATTTTGGACTCCAATACCCTTCGTCCAATATACCGATCTTCACCTCCGGACCATTCCGGAGCTCCTCGTCATGTCCGGGATCTCATCCGGGACTCCGAACAATCTTCGGTAACCACATACTACTTCCCATAACAACTCTAGCGTCACCGAACCTTAAGTGTGTAGACCCTACGGGTTCGGGAACCATGCAGACATGACCGAGACACCTCTCCGGCCAATAACCAATAGCGGGATCTGGATACCCATATTGGCTCCCACATGTTCCACGATGATCTCATCGGATGAACC
>NW_025258707.1:0-1755 GCF_018294505.1 Triticum aestivum
AAAATTTACAAACATGAATTTCGACTTTTTTGCAAAATCTCTCGAGAATATTTAAAAAAGGGCATAACTTTTGCATACGAACTCGGATGAAAAAGTTTTTTATATGAAAAATCATCTACTCGAAAAGTTACATCCGAATTTATGCTGCCACTGAACCTTCAGGAAATTGGCCTCTGCAACTAACACGTGCAAATATATTAGCTACATCCTACTACACACCATCTCCGCAAGTAGTTGTAATTTTTCGGTCCGTTTTCACTTGTTTCCATGTCTGTGGGACTCAATACTTCGCCACATGAACCGTACCAATAAGGAGACACATTTGACTGTTCCTCCCGATATGGCGCACACGTCCCTAGGATGAAAAAGTCATAAGTTTTTAATTGCAAAATACAATCTTTTAGTGAATTTCCCAATATGTGGAGATATCAACCTTAGGGGCCTGTTCGGTACTTCTCCATGGCCTCAAAATCCTGAACTCCACCACCAGCTTCCCATCGCCAACTTCTCACGAGAGCGCCGCGATCGAGCGATCCATTCGGCAGCACAGCTTCTTTCTCGCTAGCATTGGCCTGGGCCAGCGGCCCATATGGGCCGGATATGGCCCGACTAGAGAGAAAATCAGTAGGTGCTCGCTGTATGTATCGCACGTGAAATAAGGCTCGAACCAGTACGTTCACTTGGCGGTGGCATCAACAGGTAATTTTGACCAAACTCCAACTCCTGAAGAACCTGGGAGCCCGGAATGACCAGCTCCGCGACTCCACGAAAAAGGCACTGCGCTCCACGCCGGCTTCTGTAACTGAACTCTAGGAATTGACACGTTCGGTTGGACTCCACGCGCGGATTCGAGGATTTGAGAAGCCAGACCACTACCGAACACACCCTAGGTTTTACTATCAAAGGACTACCATGCCATATGATTCCACACCATCGGTCAAATTACAAATGACGACATCGGCACCATACCAAATGTAAAACTTTTCGCAGCCAATGGTTGCCTTCAACAAGGAGGGTACCGGATGTTATATCTACGTCATAGGTATTTTGCAATTTGAGAAGGGGCTTGGTTCCTCAACACTAATGGGTACATTGCTATCCACAATATGCGATCGGTATCAATTGATAAATTTGTCGTTACAATCCATTGGTTTAACATTTCTATCGTCATAGTAAATTCTGATTACATGCATGCATCATTTTGTAAAAAAATTCCATCTATTAGTCGATGGCATGGCAACTGAGTGACGTAACTTGATTACGGAGGCTTCATAAGAACGAATATCACTCGCTTGTCCGTGTGCCTAATAAATTGGAAAGGATAGAGTACGTCATAAATAAAATGAGGGATGGGCGTACTGAAACTGTACTCGTCTCAACTACTTAATTAATTGGAAAATTTTGGTTTGTGTCATTATCGAATTGAGACTTTCGAAGGCTGCCACTGAAACTTCATTAAATTGGCCTCGGCAACTAGCAGCTGGGAAGTTATTCGCCACATGCCGCTAGACACTTTCTTCCCAAGCATCGGTCATGTTGTCATCAGCTTTCGGTTGTTCCTCGATTGTCGAACCTACAACTTCGCCACATCGACCGCACCAACGAGTGGTCAAAGAGCCCACCAAAAAAAGAGAAAGAAAAATAATAAAAGAGAGAGAAAGAGAGAGAGGAGGCACACAAATATGCTTTATAGACACTTATACTTCAAAGTAGCACCATGTATTTCATAGATAGAGTTTTTATATTATCCATTTC
>NW_025258708.1:0-1754 GCF_018294505.1 Triticum aestivum
TACCAATATCCGTGTCAAGGATTCTGGCAACACAACTTACTACCATGATGAATACCGGTGGAAGATGCCGATGCAAAGGAAGATAACACCTTCTTAGATTTCACCTTGGCGAGGCCAAGGAAACAAAATCTGGATGATCGACCGAGAGACATTTAGCACTCCGCTTCTAATGTTCTCCTTGATGTGCTAGCGTAACCCATTCATAGATATGGTTTGATATCTAGAACATCAAGTAAAAGGTCGGACTTTGGGATCTCAAAATCCATAGGGGCAACTAGGGAGTAAATCCTACGAAATCCCTATGGGGAGGTGGCCAACTTCCTCAATCAAGATATTATAATAACAGGTCTTCCGGCTGGGTGTGTTGGCCACGACATCCACTTTACCGGTTTTCGAGGGACCGATATTATAGTTCTTGGGAAATGTTCCAAACCATCATATCTGCCTGAGATTCAGATCTGGTTGGTGTCAGGATATTCCAGACTCATCGAGTCTAGGAAGAAAAATGAAAGTTTGCAACACAATTCGACGAGACAACGCTGCGAGATTCTCGGGGAATGAACTATGATAGTAAGCTCCAAAACATGAGCTGGTTCTGCTACAAACATGTGAACACGCTGTCCCAGACAAACATGACCACGTGGTAGTCTTATAATAAAACACTACCGAGTTCAGGTGGGGAACCATCATTAATGACATCGAAGTCTCCACGCGTGGAAGTCCAAAGAGTTCACCTTGGACAGACTCCTTTATCTTTGAACAACTCAATCAGTGGCTTGGTGTGCTCGGAACACATATGGAATGAAGGTTGCAAGTCTCCAGACCACAGAATACTTCGCACGTATGCATGACTGACTTGGGATGATTCCAGAGGAAGCAAAACTAACTTTCTCAAATCCACGGCGGCAACTTTCACCAAATGCACGTGTATAAGAGGAAGTCACTCCTTTCATCAAACAAATACTTCAAGAGTTAGCATGAAGAAATGCTTTCAAAAGTTTCCAACACTAGCTTAATGTTCAACAAAATCATGGAGGAGATAAGGATGTTGTCAATGGGCTCAACAACAATTCTTCCGGGCTTCCCTTTAAAAGGAATTCCATAGTTAAGAGAACAAGTGTTAGCATTGGTCAGACCCAAAAGATATAATGGTGTATGCTCGAGGGATCAACCACGAGTAAGACAACATTACGAATATCGTTGGTTCTGGTCTGATTGGATGATAGCCCATACTCAAATTATAGATGGGGTAAGACAATAGGTCCAACAACTAATCACAAGGACCAATTAATGAAGATATCATCTTTCTTCAACACACACACATACACAGAAAGATATCCCTTAACATGAACTAAGTCAGACAAGCTTTTATCTTCCAACTCTCCAAGTTGTTGTCTAGCTTAACCAACTAGCTCCGGGATATCCATCACAGATTCTTGGAGAAAGGGTGGTTCACAAGAACCCGACTTGATCACGAGCTCAACATAGCAGTCAGGTGACAACCTGGTAATACTTCCGAGAAGATATTCGGAAAATCACGAACCACCGGTATGTTACTAAGCTTGAGAACAATCTCGCTTTTGAGGGCAAGACGATATGATCAAATGAGTGAGGACTTGACAAGATCCTAACTCATCAATCGAAGGGTGCACCGAAATAAGGACTAGGTAGCACGATCAGTCTTAGAAGGATGATTCAAAAACCAACATACTAAGAATGAAATTATTATCCTTTAACTACCAAGCAACGAGGTT
>NW_025258709.1:0-1754 GCF_018294505.1 Triticum aestivum
TATTTATTGCCAAGAACGGATCCTTTCTGGAAAAGGAGTTTCTCTCGAAAGGAGTAAGTGAGAGGAAAGTAGAACTCGATGAAGTACTACCTCTTGAACCGCAAAATAGTGCAGCTCAGGAAAATGTTCCTGTGGTGCCTACAGCGACTGGAGAGGAAATTAATGATGATGATCAAGGTACTTCGGATCAAGTTGCTACTGAACTTCGTAGGTCCACAAGGACACGTTCCACACCAGAGTGGTATGGCAACCCTGTCCTGGAAATCATGTTGTTAGACAATGGTGAACCTTCGAACTATGAAGAAGCGATGGCGGGCCCAGATTCCAACAGATGGCTAGAAGCCATGCAATCCGAGATAGAATCCATGTATGAAAACAAAGTTTAGTCCCACATTGCTAGTTTAGAGGGAGTTGGACCTCTTTATAAGGGATGCTCTTTCCCCACTTGTATGAGCATTAGAACAAGAGGGACATCCACGCGCACTCCTCCTCCGCCGCTCGCCACGCCTCGTCATGACGCGTCGCGGGTTGCGGGAATGAGCCGAGCCGACAGGTCACTCGGAATCTGAAACATTTTTTCTGTAGCGGACACTGAATCCGAAAGGCGCGCCTCGTCGGCTGCTGCCTGTTCGTTTCGTCTCCCGCATTCCCTTCAGCTCCCGACGCAGCCTCTCGTCTCCTTCTCTTGCGCCTATAAAAGGGAAGTCGCTCCTCTCAGAGAGACGCACCACAACTACTTCCTCCTCCCGCCATCGGTTCCTGAGCACTGCGCTGCTGCTACGATCTTCCCCATCCCGGCTTGCGGCGTGCATCGCAGGTCGGGACAGTAGGCCTCCGAAAATGTACCTCTTTGAGTCCTATACGGGAGAAGGGTGATAAGGTTTTTGGGGAGCGCTCTGCTCGACTACTGACTCCTTCGTCACGGACGCCCCGGACTCCGACGACTACTTCCCCAACGACGACTACTTCCCCTACGTCGACAACCTCCTTGACGACATGGAGGACACCGACCCCAAGTCCAGTGCCTCTACTCCGGCTGCTGTCTCGTACGTGTTCTTGTTTTTTCTGTTAGAGGTCCTGTCACTGTTGCTTTTTCTAGTGTTTGCCCTAGACATGTTAGGTTCTACCTCTTATATGCAGATATTATTTACCTTCTCTCTGTCAAATCGCATGACTTGTTTTATCACTGCTATACTAGTCATGCTTTATCTAATATTTCTGTTAATAAAACCATTCGGTAAATTGCTCATATTTCCAACATATCATGTCTCCCACCATCTGACATGATGATCCGTACCGCGCACACCACAATTTGCACTGATGCATATGCCATGGCACGGACGTACCGGCTGCACTAGCTGGAGCAGCATGCATAGATATCTCCAAACGAAGATGCTGTGCGTACGCGCATGATCCAAGCAGCTCCTGCTTCCTACTCGTACACATACGGCCGGACGCAGCCTGGTGAATGCATGGATCCCCGCTACGTGCTCACGGCTCACGGGCGCGGCTAAGCTAGCTTCCAGCACGTGACAAGTTGGAGGTGTCAGTGTCACCATGTCAGGGCGCAGCGCCGTAGCCTACGCGCGCCGGCGCCGTGTCCGCCGACGGTTGCCAAATACAGCTGCGCAGCGTTGTGGATCGGCGGCGTGTGCCGTGCGTACATGGGTAGCGCGCGGTTTTGCCCACCAAACAGCGGCGGCGCTCGGTGTCCCGTCGCTTCCGCTTAGGCCTTGTACAATGTGAGGTGCTTA
>NW_025258710.1:0-1754 GCF_018294505.1 Triticum aestivum
TGCAAACGCCGGCCTCTCCAGATGTGGGAGTTCAATCCGGTAGGAACGCCGACGCCCCATGGCCCGAGGGCTTCTTCCCGGAGGTGTCCGATCTATGGCAGCAGAGGTGGTTTTACGTCACGGCTCCCAGAGGCACAAAGTGGGTGGCTTCCCCCGACTTCCGTTCGGGCCCTCCGCCTCAACTTGCATCATGGGCCAATGTAGGACTAGATTGGGGGCCTGCTAATGATGTACCAACATTGTAGAGCCACATCCGGGAGTTTCTTGAGAGGGACATTAGCCTTGTCAATGTAATTCAGGTAATGCTAGTCTGACGGATGTTGTCGTGCAAACGCCGGCCTCTCCGGATGTGGGAGTTCAATCCGGAAGGTCCGCGGACTATTCTGCACTTCTTCGGCATGACGCTCGAAGGGATGTGTAAGTTATTCTTCGGACCACAAGTAAAGTGTCCGGACACCATCGAGGATGTGGGTCTGAGATGCAACCGCCCAGATACCCGAGTAAGTAACCCAGAAACCGAACACTTCGTTTATATTTATCATAACATTATTCTAAAAATCATCCGTGGCCCGGAATGGCTCAGCAAGGTGGAGAGAATCAGGTGTCCGGCGCCACTTCCCGAAGGCTCGCCTAGTCCTGCCATAGCCAGGATGCTTAGTCGTGTGCTAAGTCAAGTGCCCTCGGGGAAAGACGAAGGGAAGAACAGAGAAACAGAACTTCACACATTGCACATCCAAACCGGGGGAATTACTACCTCCACGAAGGAGGATAGTCGGGGAGGGGAATCTAAGGTCTCCTCCCCCCGTGGGAAGAAGAGGGCCGCCTCCGAAGACTTGGAGACGGAGGTGCCCGGACAAGGGAAGAAAACTCCACCAGGGGGCCCTACCCTGAGGGGCGTCCTCGCTGCACCATGCCCGCAAACGGGCCAGCCATCAGCCGAGTTGTAAGTTAATCGTAAATACAAAGCTTCTGCTTCCTCCTCCGAAAACAATAACTAGGATCCATTCTTTGCAGTCTAGCTAGCAAAGGATAAAGGGGTTCAGCTACCGCAGCAAGTAACAGATGAATCGATGTTGTCCTAATGCAGTAAAAGAGAGCAGGAGCGAGAGAGTGGGATTTTATCGGAATGAACAAGGGGGGTTTTGCTTGCCTGGCACTTCTGAAGATAACATTGAGTCTTCATCAGTGTCAACGATCACATCATCGGTATCACGTCTATCGAGGGGGGACAAATACCGGCAACAAAGAAGCAATACAATCAATGCAATGCACAATATGATGCATGCTCATGACATGGCAATATGAATGTGTTTTGAGCTAATGCAACTAGCAACAGATTAAATGAAGTTGGTTTGAATACAAGATTCAAATTCAAACTCCATATGTGATTATTTAAATGTCATTCACTTCATTTGCTCTAAACAGTAGTGATAAGTTGTTCTAACATGCATGAAAATGGTACAGATGGATTCCTTGAATTTTTCTGATAATTTTTCATATATAAATTATTTAATTTGGAGTTACGGTTAATTTTCTATGAATTTTGGAAGTTTTAGGCATTTTCTGAAATTTCCTGAATATTTAGAATTAAAATAATTCCAGAAAATGAATTATGGCGTCAGCATGACCTCATGCTGACCTCAGCAGGTCAACGGGCGGTCCAGGTCAAACCTGACGTGTGGGGTCCACACGTCAGTGACACAGGGGCTAATCCCGCGTTGACCCGGGCTTTGACCCGCTACGGGGCCCACTGT
>NW_025258711.1:0-1754 GCF_018294505.1 Triticum aestivum
TGAATCATGGAAAAATTGGAATACAGTAGATATTATACCAATATAAATAAAGAACGAGTTCACAACAGTACCAAAAGTGGTGATTTATTTTCGTATACTAATGGAGCTTATGAGATTTTCTGTTGAGTTTTGTGTTGTGAAGTTTTCAAATTTTGGGTAAGGATTTGATGGGTTATGGAATAAGGAGTGGCAAGAGCCTAAGATTGGGGATGCCCAAGGCACCCCAAGGTAATATTCAAGGACAAACAAGAGCCTAAGCTTGGGGATGCCCCGGAAGGCATCCCCTCTTTCGTCTTCGTCTATTAGTAATTTTACTTGAGGCTATATTTTTATTCACCGCATGATATGTGTGTTTCTTGGAGCGTCTTGTATGATTTGAGTCTTTGCTTTTTAGTTTGCCACAATCATATTTGTTGTACACACCTTTTGAGAGAGACATGCATGAATAATGATTTGTTAGAATACTCTATGTGATTCACTTATATCTTTTGAGCTAAGCAATTTTGCTCTAGTGCTTCACTTATATCTTTTTAGAGCACGGCGGTGGTTTTATTTTATAGAAATCTATGATCTCTCATGCTTCATTTATATTATTTTGAGAGTCTTTAAAATAGCATGTTAATTTTCTTTGGTTATAAATTTAGTCCTAATATGATAGGCATGCAAGAGGGATATAATAAGAACTTTCATATAAAGTGCATTGGATACTATAAGAAGTTTGATTCCTTATGATTGTTTTGAGACATGAAGATGGTGATATTAGAGTCATGCTAGTGAGTAGTTGTGTATTTGAGAAATACTTGTGTTAAGGTTTGTGAGCCCCGTAGCATGCACGTATGGTGAACCGTTATGTAACGAAGTTGGAGCATGAGATATTTTTGATTGTCTTCCTTATGAGTGGCGGTCGGGGACGAGCGATGGTCTTTTATTACCAATCTATCCCCCCTAGGAGCATGCGCTTAGTACTTTGTTTTGATGACTAATAGATTTTTGCAATAAGTGTGAGTTCTTTATGACTAATGTTGAGTCCATGGATTATACACACTCTCACCCTTCCACCATTGCTAGCCTCTCTTGTACCGCACAACTTTCGCCGGTACCATAAACCCACCATATACCTTCCTCAAAACAGCCACCATACCTACCTATTATGGCATTTTCGTAGCCATTTCGAGATATATTGCCATGCAACTTTCCACCATTCCGTTATTATGAGACGCATCATCATTGTCATATTGCTTTGCATGATCATGTAGTTGACATCGTATTTGTGGCAAAGCCACCGTTCATCATTTTATACATGTCGCTCTTGATTCCTTGCACATCCCTGTACACTGCTGGAGGAATTCATATAGAGTCATATCTTGTTCTAGTATCGAGTTATAATTTTTGAGTTGTAAGTACATAGAAGCATGGTGATCTTCCTTTTTAGAACATTGTCCCATGCTAGGAAATTAAAGAAAGAAAGAAAAAACAAAAAAACAAGAAAAGGAAAAAAAGAAGAGAAAGAAAAAAAGAGAAAAAAAGAAAAAAAGAAAAAAGAGAGAAAAGGAGAGAAGGGGCAATGTGATTATCCTTTTCCATGCTTGTGCTTCAAAGTAGCACCATGATCTTCATGATAGAGAGTCTCCTATGTTGTCACTTTCAAGTACTAGTGGGAGTTTTCATTATAGAACTTGGCTTGTATATTCCAACGATGGGCTTTCTCAAATTGCCCCAGGTCTTCATGAGCAAGCAAGTTAGATGCACACCCA
>NW_025258712.1:0-1754 GCF_018294505.1 Triticum aestivum
CGATGCTTCCAGAGGAACCGCCGCGCCTTCCTCTTCGTCCCCACCAACTCACGTGACGCCGGGAGCCCTGCATCGCGCCCACGTCGCCGTTCCCCTCCTCGGCCACCGGAACTCGCCGCCGTTCGATTCGCCGGCTCCGGACCATCCCCGGCCTCGTCTCCGCCTCGAATGGATCCGCTGTGAGCCTCCGCTGCCTCTCCTGTGCTCGCCCCCTCCGTTCTCGCCCCCTAGCCCCATCTCCCACCGCGGCCGAGAGCTTCTCGCCGCCGGCCATGGCGTGGCCGTGGCCACAGCCACCGCAGCTCGTTCCCGAGCCCACCATCGTGATCAGCACGATCGCATGAAACCGTAGACACCCACAACGCCTCCTCCCGTGCTCTGTAACGCCACCCCGAGATTGCCCGAGCTCCGGCAGCCGCAAAAGAGCTCGCCGCCGGCAGCTCCGGCCACCCCAGCTCCTCCCACTTGCACTACCAGACGCGCGCGACCCCCAGCTACGTGTAGGACCAATCCGCCGTCCAAATGGTCGCCTGTGGGCGAAACCCAACGCGCTCCGCCGCCACTGACCTCGCCGGCGACGAGCCGTCGGCCTAACTCCGGTCTAGTTAACCACTAATGACCCAGCTAACCTCCCCAGAGCCACTGACGTATGGGCCCCACGCCTTAGGTAATATTTATTATTTTCTGTTAAGTGTTAAACTAACCCCCACGGGCCCACAGGTCAGTTTGACCTGGCCACGTCACACGTTGACTGGCCCCACCTGACAGAGTTGACTTGATGACGTGGCCTTTGACCCGGCCCCACCTGCCATTGACACTAACTAGCCCTGTGTCACTGACGTGTGGCCCCCACACGTCAGGTTTGACCAGCAGCAGCGTCTGTTGACCTGCTGACGTCATAGTGACGCAATGCTGACGCCATAATTCATTTTCTGGAATTATCTTAACTCTAAATATTCAGGAAATTTCAGAAAATGCCTAAAACTTCCATAAATCATAGAAAATTAACCGTAACTCCAAATTAAATAAATTATATATGAAAAATTATCAGAAAAATTCAAGGAATCCATGTGTACCATTTTCATGCATGTTAGAACAACTTATCACTACTGTTTAGGGCAAATGAAGTGAATGGCATTTGAATAATCACATATGGAGTTTGAATTTGAATTTTATATTCAAACCAACTTCATTTAATCTGTTGCTAGTTGCATTAGCTCAAAACACATTCATATTGCCATGTCATAGCATGCATCATATTGTGCATTGCATTGATTGTGTTCCCTTCTGTGTTGCCGGTATTTGTCCCCTCTCGATAGACGTGATACCGATGATGTGATCGTTGACACTGATGAAGACTCAATGTTATCTTCAGAAGTGCCAGGCAAGCAAAACCCCCTTGTTCATTCTGATACAATCCTACTCTCTCGCTCCTGCTCTCTTTTAATGCATTAGGACAACACCGATTCATCTGTTACTTGCTGCGGTAGCTGAACCCCTTTATCCTCTGCATGACCTGTCATTCCACAGTAAATAGATGAAACCCACTAGCATGAGTAGGAGTTGTTTGAGCCCTGTTGTGCCTACTCATTCATGCTTGTTTGTCATGCCTGCTACTGCTTAGAGTCGAGTCAGGTCTGATTCATCGGGGATGAATCAGAGGTGTGTGAACATGTCCTACTGTGTGTGAGCTAAGTGTGTGAACACGATTTGGTAAAGGTAGCGGTGAGAGGCCATGTAGGAGTACATGGTGG
>NW_025258713.1:0-1754 GCF_018294505.1 Triticum aestivum
AGTCCGTATGAAAAACTTGTGTGCGTTTTGAGTCAGGTATGTCTGTGCAGTCCGAATCTGAATCCAGAACGTGAGAGACTTGAACTCTATCTTCTCTTGGGCCAAAAGTGACGTGAGAGAACTTTTTGGACAGCAAATAAACATCTCTTTCTTCCTTATCTTCATATGTGGATTGTACAAATGTCCCATACACCTGCAATTAGACAAAACACAAAAGTGTGTGAAGTATTTTTGTTCTGGATAAGATAAATAGATTATTGAATAGTTTGCACTAGAAATCACCTGACAAATATGCATATATGCAATATGTTTGGTCATATCCAAGGTAGTCATGTCCTCATCAATGCCACTTCATAAATTTCGTCCCGAGGCTATTTTAGGTGCTGCGTCACCTTATTATTGGGCCAGGCCCATGTAATTTCGAAATACATAAGTATAGGCTATTTTTAGAGTCTGTATGTGTGGGGAAACAAGAGATAGGGTTGATTTCGGACCCCTCCACCAAGGGCCACGAAATTCCCCCCTCTTCCTCCATATATACAGCCCTTAGGGCATCGTTTAGACTTTGGGGTTTTGTTTAGATTAAAAGTTCGCCATAGCTGCAACTTCGCGTACTTCGTTTGTGTTCAACGACTAGACAAAGGCGTCACAGAACCCCACCTTGATCAATAAAGCTTTCATCTTATATTCGCAATATCCAGATTGCAATCTCAGTTTCTTGCTTGTTCTTCGTTTGCTCGCAGGAAACAGACCCTCGTGGTCAGGTTGATCGTGCTCCGGCGTGGTCAATAACCTCTCAGAGTTGGTTTAGCGATTGCTAAGGCGCGACGTCCTCGCACGTTCGTAGTCGGATCGTCAAAGTCGACTTCCACCAAAGCGATATCCATCATCTCATCGAAAGACGAGACACCTTTGCCTCTATCAAGTGGTATCAGATTTCCAGGTTGCTCGGTGAGATTTTACAATTTTTCGTAGTTTAGATCGAGTCTGTTCTTCATACCTACAGTCCATGAAAAAGCCACAAAAAAAATTAGGGTTAGTTCATCATATCCGAACCAATCTGAGCCTTTGCATAATCTTTTTAGGGTTTTGCTTTGTTGAATTTGCGGTTGCATCGTCGTTTCTAGTTGCTGGTCTTAGAGTCTAGTCTTTTAGAGTTTCGAGTTCTAGTCATAAGTTGTCACGCCGCCGCCGCACCATCATCATCGCCCCTGCCATCTACCACCACCGCTCCGAATTCGTATCCATATACCACCACCAATCCGTGTCCATATACCACCACCGATCCATATCCATATACTACCACCGCTACCACCACCGCTGCCATATACCACCACCATATATCCACCACCAATCCGAGTTCATTGCTTATTAGGTTTGTTTTCGGGATCCATCTAGATTCCGATTCGTGTTTCCTTGCCGGAGTAGGTTTCGGAAAAAAAAAATTAGGTTTGTTCATTGCTTATCCGCCACCGCTTCGAATCCGTATCCATATACCACCACAGCTGTCATATACCACCACCGCTGCCATCTACCACCATATATCCACCACCAATCCGAGTTCTTGTCATATTAGGTTTGTTTTCGAGATCCATCTAGATTCCGATTCGTGTTTCCTTGCCGGAGTCGGGTAGCCACGCTCCGTTTAGGCCCAAAATTTTTCGAAAACGCATTTTTCGAAAAAATTTCTGGCTATCCTATTTTTAGGTGTTTCTGAGTGTTTTGAGACAGGTGCCATTATAGGAAGTTTTTTT
>NW_025258714.1:0-1754 GCF_018294505.1 Triticum aestivum
ACTTTGTTCTCATATCCCATCTCAGATTTCAAGGCCTCAAGCCATTTTGCGGAATTCGGGCTCATCATCGCTTCCTCATAGTTCGTAGGTTCATCATGGTCTAGTAACATGACTTCCAGAATAGGATTACCGTACCACTCTGGTGCGGACCGTACTCTGGTTGACCTACGAGGTTCGGTAGTAACTTGATCTGAAGTTTCATGATCATCATCATTAGCTTCTTCACTAATTGGTGTAGGAATCACTGGAACTGATTTCTTTGATGAAGTACTTTCCAATTCGGGAGAAGGTACAATTACCTCATCAAGTTCTACTTTCCTCCCACTCACTTCTTTTGAGAGAAACTCCTTCTCTAGAAAGGATCCATTCTTAGCAACGAATATCTTGCCTTCGGAACTATGATAGAAGGCGTACCCAACAGTTTCTTTTGAGCATCCTATGAAGACACATTACTCCGATTTGGGCTCGAGGTTATCAGGTTGAAGCTTTTTCACATAAGCATCGCAGCCCGAAACGTTAAGAAACGACAGCTTAGGTTTGTTGCCAAACCACAGTTCATACAGTGTCGTCTCAACGGATTTTGACGATGCCTTGTTTAACGTGAATGCAGCTGTCTCTAATGCATAATACCAAAACAATAGTGGTAAATCGGTAGGAGACATCATAGATCGCACCATATATAATAAAGTGCGGTTACGATGTTCGGACACACGTTGTGGTGTTCTAGGTGGCGTGAGCTGTGAAACTATTCCACATTGTTTTAAATGAAGGCCAAACTCGTAATGCAAATATTCACATCCACGATCAGATCATAGAAACTTTATTTTCTTGTTACAATGATTCTCCACTTGACTCTGAAATTCTTCGAACTTTTCAAATGTTTCATACTTGTGTTTCATTTAAGTAAATATACCCAATCTGCTCAAATCATCCGTGAAGGTCAGAAAATAATGATACCTGCCACGAGCCTTAACACTCATCGGACCGCTTACATCGGTATGTATTATGTCCATTAAGTCATTAGCTCGTTCCCTTGTCCCGGAGAACGGTGTTTTAATCATCTTGCCAACAAGGCACGGTTCGCAAGTATCAAATGATTCAAAATCAAGTGATTCCAAAAGCCCATCAGCATGGAGTTTCTGCGTGCACTTTACACCAATATGACCTAAATGACAGCCACAAGTATGTTGCACTATCATTATCAACTTTGCATCTTTTGGCATCAATATTATGAATATGTGTATCACTACGATCATGATTCAAGAAACCATCAACATTGGGTGTATGACCATAGAAGGTTTTATTCATGTAAATAGAATAACAATTATTCTCTGTCTTAAATGAATAACCGTATTGCAATAAACATGATCTAATCATATTCATGTCTTAACACAAACACCAAATAACATTTATTTAGGTTCAACTCTAATCCCCAAAGTATAGGAGCTGTGTGATGATGATCATATCAATCTTGGAACCATTTCCAACATACATCTCACTTCACCCTCAACTAGTCTCTATTTATTCTGCAACTCCTGTTTCGAGTTACTAATCTTAGCAACTGAATAAGTATCAAATACCCAGGGGGTACTACGAGCACTAGTAAGGTACACATCAATGACATGTATATCAAATATACCTTTGTTCACTTTGCCATCCTTCTTATCCACCAAATATTTGGGGTAACTCCGCTTCCAGTGACCATTTCCTTTGCAGTAGAAGCACTTAGTTTCAGGCTTAGGTCCAGCTTTGGG
>NW_025258715.1:0-1754 GCF_018294505.1 Triticum aestivum
CCCGTCGCCGTGTGCCTCCCCGAGCCCGCCTCCTTGTCCCCGTCACCGCATGTCGCCCCGAGGCTGCCGTCCCCGTCACCGCGTGCCGCCCAGAGCCCGCCATCCTCGTCGCCGGACTCCAGCCGTTGCTGCCCCCCTCAAAGTGAGCCCCCCTCTCGAGTGCCACTCTTGCGCCCGAGCGCCCCTTGCTCCGCCCCTGCTCCATGGTCGCCGCCGGCCCCGATGCATTGAAGAGCAGAAGGAGAGGAGAAGTAGAGGAGAGGAGAAGTGGAGCAGCAGCAACGCGCTGTCCACTTTTCTGAATTTTTTGGAATTTCTGAATTTTTTTGTCCATATAGAAGGTGTTTGATGAAATGCTGGATGTTTTTTCATATGATGTTTTTTTTTCATATATGTATTCATTTTTTATTTAGGTTGTTAATTAGTAGATATCGATTTTAGGTTAGTGTAGAGGAAAAAGTAAAATAAGGAAAAGGAAGAAAAGAGGAAGAAGGAAGAAGGAAGAAGAAGAAGAAGAAAAGGAAGGAGTGGAAAAAGGAAAATAAGAAGAGGAAGACTTCTTTTTTCTTCATGGATATATGCTAAAGAAAACGAGGGGGGTGATAGATGATGATGAGGGGTCGAGAGTGGGACGAGAGGTGTCGAGGGGAGAAAAAAAATATTATCAGGGACGAGGGTCGTCGAGGGGTCGAGAGAGGGACGAGGGGTCGAGAGAACTAAATAAGAAGAAGAAGAGGAGAGGAAGAAGAGGAGAAATAAATAAGAAGAAGAAAAAAGAAGAAAAAGAAGAGGGGAAGAAGAAAGGAATAGTGGAGAAGAAGAGAAAATAGAATATATTCTATTTTTTCTTCTTCTCCACTATTCCTTTCTTCTTCTCCTCTTTTTTTTCTTCTTTTATTTCTTCTATCTTCTCCTCTAGGATTTCAAGGTCGAGGGTTCGAGGGGTCAAGGGTGAGGGTTTCAGGGTCGAGGGTTCGAGGGTTCTATAGGGTCGAGGGTCGAGGGTTCCAGGGTCATCTAGGGGTCAAGGGTTCCAGGGTCGTCGAGGGTTCGAGGGGTCGAGGATCGCCGAGGGGTCGAGAGAGGTTTCCTAGTGTCAAAGTATTGAAGAAATACATGCCTTCATCATTAGCCGGAAGTAACCAGGGCATGTTGGTACGAAGTTCTGCAAAGTTGTTCTGGAATGGAGTCCCGGATAGGATAATCCGCCTTTTGGTATGAATTCAGCAAAGGCCTTCCAAATAGCGATATTCGGAAGGCTCTTGCTGAACTTTGTACCAAAAAGCGTATTATCCTATCTGGGACTCCGTTCCAGAACAACTTTGAAGAGCTTCGTACCATCATGCACATGTTACTTTCGCCTAATGATGAAGACATGGTTTTGTTGAATCCTTTGACACTACACAACCTCCCGACCCCTCAGCGATGCTCTCGAACATGAGAGGAAGAAGAGGATCGCCGAGGGGTCGAGGGTTCCAGGGTCATCGAGGGTTCGAGGGGTCGAGGATCGCCGAGGGGTCGAGAGAGGTTTCCTAGTGTCAAAGTATTGAGGAAATCCATGCCTTCATCATTAGCCGGAAGTAACCAGGGCATGTTGGTATGAAGTTCTGCAAAGTTGTTCTGGAATGGAGTCCCGGATAGGATAATCCGCCTTTTGGTACGAATTCAGCAAAGGCCTTCCAAATAGTGATATTCGGAAGGCTCTTGCTGAACTTTGTACCAAAAAGCGAATTATCCTATCCGGGACTCCGTTC
>NW_025258716.1:0-1754 GCF_018294505.1 Triticum aestivum
TTTTTTTTGTTAGTTTTGTTTTCTGTTTTTTTTATACTTTGCTTTCTTTTAGTTTCCTATTATTTTAGTTTTAGTAAATTACCAAAGTGGCACCTAAATAGGATTTTACAAATTATGCCACTGCCACAATAGTTTAATACTTATAACAATTTAGTTTTGAAAATGTTTATTATTTTTAAAGCATTAAAATAATTGTTTTTGCTACTCTTTTATTCATTTAACAGTATTTAAACATTTTATAAAAGTGTGGTTTCTCCACCATAATTATCTATGCAATATTTGGTTCACTCCGAACATTTTAGTTTTAATATTTGAAAACTTTTATTGTTTGCCTATTTTTGAATTTGAATTTGAATCGGTTTCGAACTAACTCGAGATTAGCAACTATAAACGAGGTGACATGGCACCATTAGCAGAGGCTCACTGTAGCTTAATTACCCGGGCGTCACAATTCTCCTCCTCTACAAGAAATCTCGTCCCGAGATTTAAGAGGGGGTATAAGGGGGAAGGTCTGGTTACGAAATCCTAACGAATCTTCTCAGTCTTGGTTGCTCTTCTTGAAGAGGTCGATCCATTACATTGACATCTTCATTTCTCTGCTTCAGGTCATCATGGTGATGTCGTCCTTTGCTTCCTTTGCTTCAGGATCTCCAACGTACTTACGAATAGGTAAGGGGCAGTTCTACAATGATAGGAGGTTATAAGGGAAATTCATCTGGGGGTATCCCAAGAATGAACATATGAGTATCTCTCAAGTTGAACAAATTACACCTATCAAGAGCAAAGTAAGACGGTGCAATAAGAAGTTTCAAGCGGATAGGCAATCGTTCATTGCCTGAAGCAGAGTGCGAAAGGGGTTCTGAGCAACGGGAATAAGTATTGTGTCCGATACCAGAATAGATCAACAGGCAAGTGGCCGGTGAATTACATACAAAGTCAAGCACGAGGAATAACTTTGGCAACAGGGTGTATAGGAGAGTCGGGTTTCGATCCTGTGGAACTGTGGGTTATGGGCCAACCATGTGGTTGAAAGTAGGAAGGGGGCCGACATTTTGCACGGTCATGATAGTAAGGCGTGTCAAAGGGTAGCCTGTCAGATATGTCGGCAACAACATCGATACCAAGGGCGAGGGACGAAGAGAACCATTTCCTGCTCGTTGAACGAGGCGGACCAATAGGCAAAGTTCTCGTCCATCGATGGCTACCGGAATGTCATCAACAATAGTAACAGGGTTACACCAGACAAGATGGTACACCGAGGTGTTTACATGAGCAGGGATATTACTGCTTATATTATATAGATCACAAGTAGGTTTAAACAAACCAATGGAAAGGAAAAGTGATTATTATGTTTAAACAGAACAATGGAAAGGAAATTGTGTTTAAACACATCTTTCAGGGGTAAATCCTTCCCAAGGACAAGCAGAGCATGATATCCATGATAGGATATAACGTAGAAAACCCTTCAGGAAAGGGGAGAGAAATATCATGACATTACCCATACAACGGTGTTAGGATAAATGATAAATAAAATTTAGCATCGTGCTTCAAATGTTCCTGTTGAAAATCGGAGTACCATTGACATGCTTCGAGATAGCCTTGACATGGTCTTCGTGTGAAGATCAGACTTTGGAAACACGAAGGATCCATCAGGAATATCTTGTAGAATAAGTCTTACAATTTCCTCATGGATGAATGGATAACCTTGCTGAAAAGGAATCTATAATGATAGGTCCTCCAGCCGGGGGGGGGGG
>NW_025258717.1:0-1754 GCF_018294505.1 Triticum aestivum
AGCTGCTTGGCTTGGCCAGGCAGGCAGCCAGGTGCTCGACGTCGGCACCAGCACGCGCCACGCAGCTGCCCGCTGCCCTGCTTCCTCCCCTCGCCGTTCTGCCGCCCTGAGTCAGTCACCCACTCCTTCCCCGAGCCCACAGACACACCCTTTCCTCCCCAACTCCTCTCCCTCGCTCTCCCGCACCATGGTCGACGCCACCGCAGCCGCACCGTCGCCGTAGTCACGCTCTCCATCGTCCCTGCGCCATGCCACCGTGTCCAGAAGTTCCGCCACCCTCCTCTCCTTCGAGCAAGACGAGCCCCGAGCGCTCGCTTGCCCCGAAGCCTCTGCAGCGACCTCGCCCGACTCCGTCACCGCCGAAGATCCCATTTGCCGTCACCGCCGCAACAGTTCGTCCCCGACCTCGCCGTCAGCTCCATTGCAACCGCCGTGAGCCTAGCTACCTCCCCATCCTCCCCGTTCCCTCTCTCTATCCCCGTAGCGACTGCATGTAGCTCACCCGCACGCGCCGCCACGGAGCTTGTCGCCGACGAGGCTCCGGCCACCCAACGGCTGCGCCACCTTGTCCACTAGCCCTAACGCACCCCCAGGAGCTCAACGCACTAACCCACGTGCCTCGCCGTGCCCCCTAGCAACGAGTCCGAGCTCACCCGAGCCCCGGTCGCCGCCAAACTCGTCGCCGGCGACGTTTCCGGCAACCCCGAGCCCAACCACCACCACCAAACGCTGCGGCTTGCTCCCAGCTACGCGTAGACACTCCCCGCCGCCCATTTGGTCGCCGGAACACGAAATTGCACTCCCACCACCGCGTCTGGCCTCGCCGGCGGGTTGGACCCGTTGACCTTGACTGTGTGGGCCCAGGTTGACTTCCCCTGAGCCTATGACAAGTGGGGCCTGCTCTGCTAATTAACCTATGGTTAGCGCTAACTAATATTAGTTAGTTAAACTAACTACTGACGCGCAAGGCCCACAGGTCAGTTTGACCTGGACCAGCCCCGTTGACCGCTGACGTCACCCTGACGCAGTGCTGACGCATTAATTCAATTACTGGAATTATTCTTATACAAGAAATTCTAGAAAATTACTAAAACTTCTAAAAATCATGGAAAATCAATCGTAGCTCCAAATCAAATAAATTATATATGAAAAATGATCAGAAAAATCCAATCTATCCATCTGCACTGGTTTCATGCATGTTAGAACACATTAACCTTGCTGTTTAGGTGAAACAAGTTAATGCACTATTATGACCTCTTAAAATGGGTTTGCATTTGAATATTTGGTTCAAATGGACCCATCTTAATCTGTTCTAGCTTGCATTGGCCAAAACACATTCTTATTGCCATATCATAGCATGCATCATATTGTGCATTGCATTGATCGTGTTTCTTCTCTGTTTGTCGGTGTTGTTCCCCCTCGGTAGATGTTGTACCGACGTTGTGATCGTTGACACTGATGAAGACTCAATGCTATCTTCAGAAGTGCCAGGCAAGCAAAACCCCCTTGTTCATTCTGATACAATCCCACTCTCTCGCTCCTGCTCTCTTTTACTGCATTAGGACAACAACGATTCATCTGTTACTTGCTGCGGTAGTTGAACCCCTTATCCTCTGCATGACCTATCATTGCCACAGTAAATAGATGAAACCCACTAGCATGAGTAGGAGTTGTTTGAGCCCTGATGTGCCTACTCATTCATGCTTGTTTGTCATGCCTGCTACTGCTTAGAGTTGAGTCAGGTCTGATTCATC
>NW_025258718.1:0-1754 GCF_018294505.1 Triticum aestivum
TATCTCTTTAGTCAGGGGTGCTTGGAACTTTAGCCTCTTAAAGAGACTATTTTTAGTCAGACTAAAATAAGTCCCTTGGATCCAAGCACCCTCTACAAACTTTGAAAAATAAAAGAAACAGGTGGGTAAATTTAATACTATGACCTCTCCGAGTTGCAAAAACGAAGCGGCGCCATTGAGATTCACGCCTTCAATCAAGAATCAACTCTGAAGCCGGCCGGTTGAATTCCACGCACCAAATGCAGCCGCTCCGCCTTCACGCTCCAACATCTACTTATTAACCTCTTCACCTACCCACCAAACAACAGAAATCCAGCTTCTCCCACTGTAAAACTTCTCATCTAGCAAGTCGGCCATGGTGGACTGGTCCTCGCTCCCGTCCGATCTTGTCCGCCGCATTGCCGAGTGCATCCTTGCCACCAACGACCTTGACTGGTACATGGACTTCCGCGCCGTCTGCCCCAAGTGGCGTTCCGCCACCGACGACCCCGCCAACTCCTCCGACACCCACTTCCGTCCTTGCAACTGGATCATCATCGACAAGGTCTTCGAGACCGGCTCATGCCTCATGGTGAACACCGCCAGCGGCCGCGTTCTCCGCAAGGACCTGCCTGTGCTCCGCAAGTACTACGTTGCCGCCGTCACCACCAACGGTGCCTTGTTCATCCTCGCGGACAGGGAGCACCCTCACGCTGCACGCGTACTCAACCCTTTCACCGGCCACATGATCCGTTTCAAGGCGGCCGTGCCTTACAACATGGAGGTTTCTTCTGCCGCCCTCTCTTGTGGTTCTTCGCCCAGCCTTCGCTTGACCTGGGACTCGGATAGCGGCGAACCGGATGGATATTGCCATCTCTACACTGCTCACCCGGACAGTGAAGTTTTCACAGTGTACGAAGAAGAAGACTGCGGTTATCTCCTGCAGCGTCTGGCCGTTGAAGATTGTATCGGCCAACACGTGAGCTGCTGGAGCCGCTGGCACCGCTTCCGGCTGCTGTGGCTGAAAAGATCTTCGATGCTGTGAGGTTGCCCACACGCGACTTTGATTTTCATCAGGCACTTTTGTCCGCCTTTGAGAGGTCTCAAATCACCGAGTATGATTTAGTTCAACGGTATGACATACTGGAATCTGCTGGAGAATTATTTTTAGTGCTTAAGGAACATCAACGCTTCAAGGTCTTCAGGATCAACACGGACAGAATTGTGCTTGAGCCTGTTGGGAGCATCGGCAACCGTGCCTTCTTTCTCGGTCGGGGCAGCTACATGTCTGTCGATGCAGGCAAGTTTTCATCCATCGATGCCAATGGCATCTACTACATGAAGTCCACAGATTCAACACGTGACATCTACGACAAGTACGACCTCGAGGACGAGAAAGAAGAGAGGGCTTCTGAAGCCATACATTCCTTGAATCCCAGCACGTCCGTTATTCCTCCGTTCACCATCCTTAAGCTTCTCTCCAGGTACACCAACAGGATCCAGACAAGTCAGCTCACGAGGTGCGCGCGTCGTGTAAGCTCTACACCAGACGGGATGAAATTTGAGTATGCATATGAAGAGGCGGACCCCGGGAGTTGCTGGTGCGTGAACATGACAGAAGTGGTGGATGTTCGAAATTACCAGAGCAAAAACCACGGTGGCGAAGTAGCTCTCCCATGAGCCCGTGAAACTGCTATGTGGACTATGTTATATTTTCAGCAAGTATGTGTATGGTTGAGGAATGGTTTCTGCAGGTTGAGAAGGCGAAATAACAT
>NW_025258719.1:0-1754 GCF_018294505.1 Triticum aestivum
TATCACCTAGTAGGTCCTGCTAGTCTTTGGTGGCAGAACTATGAGGCTATGCTTCCAGTTGGCCAGATTCCTACCTGGAAGGATTTCACTGAGGCTTTTCACGAGCATCACATTCCCCAGGCCCTCATTGATCGCAAGAGAGAAGAGTTCTGTAGTTTCACCCAGAGTAAGATGGCTGTTGATGCTTATAGCAGAGAATTCGAGAACCTTGCCCGCTATGCCACAGAAGAAGTGTCCACGGACGCCAAGAAGCAAGCTAGGTTCCGGAAGGGTCTCAACCCCAAGTTGCGTCGTGATCTCCACCTGCATCATTGTGATACATTCCAAGCCCTTGTGAACAAAGCCATCAATGCAGAGACAGCTCAACTCACTTACGAGGAGTCTCGTAAGCACACCCGTGATTTGGGATCTTCCTCCGGTTCTAGTTCCCAGAAGCGCCGGATTTGGGTTCCAAACTCCGCTCTTCCTTCCGGATATGCACCGAGGCCATCCTATGTGGTGCCTCCTCCAGCTCATTCATATGTTCCACCCAGGCCTACTGGTAGATCGCTTGTCAGTGCGGGTCCCCGTCCAACCTCAGGGACTTGCTTCACATGCGGGAAGCCAGGACACTATGCACGTGACTGCTCTCAGACTAGTTATGCTCCACCCCAGCCCGAGAAGACTGTTGGCTGTATTAAGCCATCACGCAAGATGATCAGTGTCAAGTCAGCCCCCACTGAACGTGGACGTGTGCATCACGTCTCAGCTAAAGACGCTCATGATGATCCAGATGTCGTTCTTGGCACACTCCTTGTCAAATGTCACCCAGCATCAGTTCTATTCGATACTGGGGCATCTCACTCCTTCATTTCTGAAGGCTATGCTCGTTTGCACGACATATCATTTTGTGATATGCCAACTTCACTTGAAATCCAAACCCCAGGGTCTAGATGGCAGACCACCAGAATCAGCCATAGTAATGAAATCCTTGTTGATAGACTTGTATTCCTTGCATCACTTGTAGCCCTCAAGTCTTCAGATATTAACATCATCTTGGGTATGGACTGGATGACAGCTCATTATGCCAAGATTGATTGTCACACAGGATCTGTTCAACTTACACACCCATCTGGCAAGATAGTCACCGTCTCCACTAGAGTTGCAAAGCGTCAGCTCTATTCTCTTAATGCCAGCCCTCTTCCAGACCTTGAAGATATCCCGGTAGTCCGTGACTTTCCGGATGTCTTTCTAGAGGAACTGCCAGGTATTCCCCCTGACAGAGATGTAGAGTTCGTTATAGATCTTATCCCAGGAACTGCTCCAATCTCCCGGAGACCTTACAAGATGGCACCCCTAGAATTAGCCGAGCTTAAGAAACAACTCGATGAGTCCTTGCAAAAGGGTTTCATCCGTCCTAGCTCTTCTCCTTGGGCTTGCCCCGTCCTCTTCGTCAAGAAGAAAGACGGTACGGACCGGATGGTTGTAGATTATCGTCCCGTTAATTTGGTCACGATAAAGAACAAGTATCCGCTTCCCAGGATCAACGACCTGTATGATCAGCTCGCTGGATCCTCAGTCTTCTCCAAGATGGATTTAAGGTTAGGCTACCATCAAATCAAGATCAGAAATGGGGACATTCCCAAGACAGCTTTTGTCACTCGTTATGGTCAGTACGAGTACACCGTCATGTCCTTTGGCCTAACCAACGCCCCAGCCACATTCTCCCGTTTGATGAACTCGATCTTCATGGAGTACTTAGATAAGTTCGTCGT
>NW_025258720.1:0-1754 GCF_018294505.1 Triticum aestivum
AAAATTCTAAAGGAGAAGTGATATGCATAACATTCTTATTGTATCTGCACTGAGTTTCTTTCCTTTTTTGGACTAAACGTTCAACCTGTGAATACCAGGATCCTACTTTACATAATACCCAAATGGGGAATGAACAGCCTATCCGAGCCGTTTTTGCTCAAATCCTTCTTTACATATTGATTCATCCTTCATTATCTAGTCATCAACATGTGCCTACCACACGTTCTATTTTTTTCTTTTCATTTTTTCCTCGAATAATGTTTCAAACTTTTGCTGATGTTCGATTATTTTTGAAGCATCTTACATAAACTTTAGCAATAAATTTCTAGTTGGAGACCTTTGGTCCAGAAAAAGGAGTCCCTAATTTCTAATTACGATACATAGTTATTTTCTCTTTGTTTTTCCGTTTCATTTTGGAATTGCTCCTTCCACACCTGTAATAGCATAACTCACATTAGATTTTTGTCAGTGTATTTTTGTATATTTTACTCCCTCCGTTCACAAATATAAGATGTTTTGTATATTTCAATGTGGGACTACATACGAACTAAAATCAGTGAACAAACATACTAAAACATGTCTATATGCATCAAATTCAACTTTTTTAGAACATTTTATAATTGTGAATGGATGGACTAGAAGTTTTTCCTAGAAAAAGGGTGGATTTTTATTCACTCTAAATTGAGTATCATGGAGACACAAAAACAATGAGCACCAACATACACACAGAAAAATGACACCGGCAACTAACAAAGTCAAACAAGACCGAAGTTATGTCCTGATGGAGTAAAAAGAAACAAATATCTGAAGTGATAAAAAATGATAAAAAATTACACTGGCAACAATATCCTCACCGAACATCTCTTAACATCACTAGCACAACAAAATAGATTCTTCAACAACACCTTGAGAAAGGGAACGACGCTGAAGCGTCGTCATGCTGGATCCAACAATCGAAGGCCAAATCATGAGTTTTCACCCTCAAGAACAAGTCCAAACAAATCTGAACAATTCCTTTAACAAGGAAATGACACAAGAAACATCGCCAGTGCCAAATATAACTAATAAAGCCAGACCTCGAGTTTGCACCTAGAGCTCGAGACTATGCTTGAGAAGCACCACCAAATCCAAGTTATCATTTGATGTCTCCACCACTTTCCGTGATCCAACAGCTACATGCATAACACGGTATTGATGTGCGATGCCCCACAAGTGAAGATCGTCCTCGCAGAAGCAAGCAGTCGAGCTACGAGCCTACGTCGAAGGCCGGCCGCCACTAAGAGCTCCGAACAGTGAAGGTCGCCATTGCACATTGCAAATGAGATTTAAGGAGGAATTATAAGACGCCATCAAATCCCAAGTCGTGATGCTACAGTAGTCTCTCACCATCCTCGCCCAAGTGATCACCGCCATTCTCACCAATGGACTCCACGGTCTCAACATCGACGGTGGACGCCTCCTTTATGTTGATGCACCTTCTTTTGTTTCCCTCCGAGCCTCCAGCTATCCACACCATCCTAATCAGTTATGATCTCCCCCGTGCCCTCTGGCCCCTCCCGTGTTAACACCTACACACGTCATTGACCACTGATGGCACATGCACAATGTGATCAAGCGCACATATAGCACACCCACGCAGAAAACAGCAAGCCCACGCACGTCGGACAACACAACACACTCACCCATGGCACATGCACTGGTTCACGCACAACACAACCACACACTTCACATGTCACTCTGAATATTGATTATCA
>NW_025258721.1:0-1754 GCF_018294505.1 Triticum aestivum
ATTACATGATGAATATCATCCAATTCCTCACCGACCAGCGAGCCTACAAAGGAATTACTCACTCCCGGTGGGGAGCATCATGGAATTGGCGATGGAGAAGGGTTTGTGATGACGAAGATCGAAGATCCCCCTCTCCGGAGCCCCAAACAGACTCCAGATCTGGCCCCGCGATGAAGAATAGGAGACGGCAGTGGCTCTGTCTTGTGAAACGCGATAATTCTTTCTCCCTGACTTTTCTCTGGAAAAATAGGATTTTTATAGTGTTGGTTTCAGGGTCTTCGGGGCCACCAAGTGGGGATAACCCACCTGGGCGCGCCTGGAGGGGGTGGTGTGTCGTGGTGGGTTGTGCCCACCCAGGTGCCCCCCTCCGGTGGTTCTGGGCGCCAGAAATTCTCTTTTATTGTACAAAAAATCCTCGGAAAGTTTCGTTCCATTTTGAGAACTTTTATTTCCACACAAAACAACACCATGGTAGTTCTGCTGAAAACAGCGTCAGTTCGGGTTACTTTCACTCAAATCATGCAAATTAGAGTCCAAAACAAGAGGAAAAGTGTTAGGAAAAGTAGATACGACGGAGACGTATAAAAGTTATACGCCAGGGTCGAATGGAGCTACTTCAAGGCAATCGTGGAGAAACATGACTTTGCATCACAGTGGATTTCTATTGTTATGAATCTGGCGAGCCCTGTTTCCTTTTTGGTAATGTTTAATGGAACTAAATTGGAGGAGTTTAAGCCATCTTGATGTATACAACAGGGAGATCCAATCTCTCCATATCTTTTCTTGTTAGCAGCAGAGGGCCTTCCATGCCTCTTGAAATCTCAAAACCAGTCATCACAACTTAGTGGAATCAAGTTGGCCCCATTGGCTCTGCTAGTGAACCATCTTTTATTTGCGGATGATAGCCTGCTGTTTCTTAGGTCAAGTGTTAATGGAGCAGAGGAGGTGATTATGAATTTAAAGAATGCTTGTGTTGAAGTTTGTGATTCTCGTAGCATGCACGTATGGTGAACCGCTTTGTGATGAAGTTGGAGCACAATTTTATTTATTGAGTGTCTTCCTTATGAGTGGCGGTCCGGGACGAGCGATGGTCTTTTCCTACCAATCTATCCCCCTAGGAGCATGCGTGTAGTGCTTTGGTTTTTGATGACTTCTAATTTTTTGCAATAAGTGCATGAGTTCTTTTGATTAATGTTGAGTCCATGGATTATACGCACCCTTTCACCCTTCCATCATTGCTAGCCTCTCTTGTACCGCGCAACTTTCGCCGGTACCATACACCCACCATACTCCTTACTCAAAACAGCCACCATACCTACCTATTATGGCATTTCCATAGCCATTCCGAGATATATTGCCATGCAACTTTCCATCGTTCTGTTCATATGACACACATTACTTTTGTCATATTGCTCCTTGCATGATCATGTAGTTGACATTGTACTTATGGCAAGGCCACCTTTATAATTTTCATACATGTCACTCTTGATTCATTGCATATCCCGGTACACCGCTGGAGGCATTCATATAGAGTCATATCTTGTTCTAGCTTTGAGTTGTAATTTTTGAGTTGTAAATCCATAAAAGCGTGATGATCTTCATTATTAGAGCATTGTCCTAGTGAGGAAAGGATGATGAAGACTATGATTCCCCCACAAGTCGGGATGA
This sequence comes from Triticum aestivum, assembly GCF_018294505.1. NCBI lineage: Eukaryota > Viridiplantae > Streptophyta > Magnoliopsida > Poales > Poaceae > Triticum > Triticum aestivum. The sequence goes on from NW_025258721.1 coordinate 1,669, forward strand.
GACTTCGGACTTTACAAAAAGAAAAAAAGAAAAAAAAGAAAGGCCAAAAAGAAAAGAAAAAAAGACAAAGGCCAAAGAAAAAAAAA
>NW_025258722.1:0-1754 GCF_018294505.1 Triticum aestivum
GAAAACTCATCTGTTACAAAGGCATTGCATTTTTTAAAACTTATTACAACTCCAGACTTTTTGTGTTCATTATGCACCATTCAAAGCCACATCATCAACTTTCAACCCTTTCTGCCTTCATTTGCTATTTTTGATGCATTTACTGATTTGTTTTGAGCTAAATGACCCTGAAATTGAAAAGCACTACAAATGAACTCTGAAAAGGTTGAAACTTGGCATGGTATCATCATTTCACCCATATAGCATGTGAATAAAAAATAGAGAGGGTTACGGCAAAAACTGGATGCACCTCGTGTACAAACTGGACAATCTTTTTCGAAGCATCAGGGTTTCGGACGAAAACTCATCTGTTACAAAGGCACTTCATTTTTTAAATCTTATTACAACTCCAGACTTTTTGTGCATTCAGTATGCACCATTCAAAGCCACGTCATGGACTTTCAACCCTTTCTGACATCATTTGCCATTTTTCAAGCATTTACTGATTTGTTTTGAGCTAAATGACCCTGAAATTGAAAAGCACTACAAGTGAACTCTGAAAAGGTTGAAACTTGGCATGGTATCATCATTTCACCCACATAGCATGTACAAAATAGAAGAGATGGTTATCGCAAAAACTGGATGCACTTCGTGTACAAACTGGACAATCTTTTTTGAAGTATCAGGGTTTCGAACGAAAACTCATCTGTTACAAAGGCACTTCATTTTTTAAAACTTATTACAACTGCAGACTTTTTGTGCATTTAGTATGTAGCATTCAAAGCCATGTCATGAACTTTCAACCCTTTCTGACATCATTTGCTATTAGTCATGCATTTACTGATTTCTTTTGAGCTAAATGACCCTAAAATATAAACGACACTATAAATGAATTCTGAAAAGGTTGAAACTTGTCATGGTATCATCATTTCACCCACATAGCATGTGTTAGAAAGTAGAGAGGGTTACGGCAAAAACTGGTTGCACTTCGTGTACAAACTAGACAATCTCTTTCGAAGTATCAGGGTTTGAGACAAAAACTCATCTGTTACAAAGGCACTTCCTTAATTTAAACTTATTACAACTCCAAACTCTTTGTGCATTCAGTATGCACCATTCAAAGCCACGTCATCAACTTTCAACCCTTTCTGCCTTCATTTGCTGTTTTTCATGCATTTACTGATTTGTTTTGAGCTAAATGACCCTGAAATTAAAAAGTACTACAAATGAACTCTGAAAAAGTTGAAACTTGTCATGATATCATTATTTCACCCACATAGCATGTGCAAAATAGTAGAGATGGTTACGGCAAAAACTGGATGCACTTCGTGTACAAAGTGGACAATCTCTTTCGAAGTAGTAGGGTTTTGGACGAAAACTCATCTATTACAAAGGTACTTCATTTTTAAACTTTTTACAACTCCAGACTTTTTGTGCGTTCAGTATGCACCATTCAAAGCCACGTCATCAAATTTCAACCTTTTCTGCCTTTATTTGCTATTTTTCATGCATTTACTGATTTGTTTTGAGCTAAATGACCCTGACATTGAAAAGCACTACAAATGAACTCTGAAAAGGTTGAAACTTGTCATCGTATCATCATTTCACCCACATAGCATGTGCAAAATAGTAGATATGGTTACGGCAAAAACTGGATGCACTTCGTGTACAAAGTGGACAATCTTTTTCAAAATATCCGGGTTTCGGACGAAAACACATCTATTACAAAGGTACTTCATTTTTTTAAACTAATTACAACTCCAGACTTTTTGTGC
>NW_025258723.1:0-1754 GCF_018294505.1 Triticum aestivum
CCTGGCATGGTTAGCAGCAATAGAAACACACAAGAATATGATCCTACAGACTACTAAGAAGTGGTGGTGGTGTATCACAAATCCGTCAAGCAAATCTCAAATTCTTACCAGTTCTTACCCAGCAGCAGGCGGTGATCGGCAACCGTTGTAGTCAAAAACTCTCAAAGCTTGGATAGAGCGATTACCAGGGAGAGTCGAACACACGACGTAGATGTATGTGGAGCTGGGAAGGCTTATAGTATGGTAGCAAAAAGGGTCAGCAATAATCAATTCAGAGATGCAAAGTTGAATAAACGCTCAACGACGGTACTGTGCTGGTCCTAGGCTAGACTGTGCTAGAGACGCGAGCCTAGAACACCAACAAAATCACGGCGCGGCACGTAAACAAGGGAAAAGCACACTCTGAATTTTTTTTTTCGCTCTTTTTTTTTGCGCTCTTTTTTTTTGCGCTGTTTTTTTTTTGCGAAAAATCACTATAATGGCGAGTGTCTCAAAACTCTTCCTAGCTCAAACTGACAGGATGGGCACGAAATTTTTCGACCAAATTTTTTTTTTTCGACTGCCCGAACCCAAAAACTAGAAACGGGTCAAAAAAAACTTCCTATAATGGCACCTGTCTCAAAACACTCAGAAACACCTAAAAATAGGATAGCCAGAATTTTTTTCGAAAAATGCGTTTTCGAAAAATTTTGGGCCTAAATGGAGCGTGGCTACCCGACTCTTTTTTTTTCCGAAACCTACTCCGGCAAGGAAACACGAATCGGAATCTGGATGGATCCCGAAAACAAACCTAATAAGCAAGGAACTCGGATTGGTGGTGGATATATGGTGGTAGTATATGGCAGCGGTGGTGGTAGCGGTGGTAGTATATGGATATGGATCGGTGGTGGTATATGGGCACGGATTGGTGGTGGTATATGGATACGGATTCGGAGCGGTGGCAGATAAGCGGTGGTGGTAGATGGCAGGGGCGATGATGATGGTGCGGCGGCAGCGTGACAACTTATGACCAGAACTCGAAACTCTAAAAGACTAGACGCTAAGACCAGCAACTAGACCGACGATGCAACCGCAAATTCAACAAAGCAAAACCATAAAAAGATTATGCAAAGGCTCAGATTGGTTCGGATATGATGAACTAACCCTAATTTTTTTTGTGGCTTTTTCGTGGACTGTAGGTATGAAGAACAGACTCGATCTAAACTATGAAAAACTGTAAAATCTCACCGAGCAACCTGGAAATCTGATACCACTTGATAGAGGCAAAGGTGTCCCGTCTTTCGATGAGATGGTGGATTTCGCTTTGGTGGAAGTCGACTTTGACGATCCGACTACGAACGTGCGAGGACGTCGCGCCTTAGCAATCGCTAAACCAACTCCGAGAGGTTATTGACCACGCCGGGGCACGATCAACCTAACCACGAGGGTCTGTTTCCTGCGAGCAAACGAAGAACAAGCAAGAAACTAAGATTGCAATCTGGATATTGCGAATATAAGATGAAAGCTTTATTGATCAAGGTGGGGTTCTGTGACGCCTTTGTCTGGTCGTTGAACACAAACGAAGTACGCGAAGTTGCAGCTATGGCGAACTTTTAATCTAAACAAAACCCAAAGTCTAAACGATGCCCTAAGGGCTGTATATATGGAGGAAGAGGGGGGGAATTTCGTGGCCCTTGGTGGAGGGGTCCGAAATCAACCCTATCTCTTGTTTCCCCACACATACGGACTCTAAAAATAGCCTATACTTATGTATT
>NW_025258724.1:0-1754 GCF_018294505.1 Triticum aestivum
TGGTGCTAGCTTGTTGCCATCCTCTCATAATTGTTTTCGATTGTGAGAATCTTTTTCACCCATCAGGAGATATTCAAGAGTCTTCTCAGTTTGTCATCCGGAGTCCATCAATTCAGGTTTATTCATTCTCAGCCGTCAGTTATCATTCTCCTATCTTGCCGGTGCATCTATCGAATATCCTCTAATCAGTTCTTGATCTCTTTGTTCTCATGTATCTAGTTTGTCTCAAGCACCTTCGTTCATTTGCTAATTCTTACCGGTGATGCACCCCTACTTCGATCATTTTCAATTCTTACGGTGGTTCTTTCAAGATCTCTCTTCCTTGTTCATCATATCAATTCATTTGTTGTTCCAATCCTACCGGTGGTTCGTTGAAGACCTTCTCAAGTTTACGCTATATCTCTTTTAATCCTTTCTACGAGAATAAGTAGTATGCCAAATCCGTTGATTGTCGTCAATTTAATTGGTGAAGGATAAGCATAACATAATTCTTATTTTTGTTCATCCAAGTGATTAATTCTTTATTCCGGAGGCCCTTAAAATTCTCGGTTTCATTTGTTTCATCTTCTCTTTTTCCCGGAGTTCCAAGCTCTAATTATCACGGAGGTCCATCTAAATCATTGCAAGGATTCACCTTGTGTTTTCAATTTCTCTTTCTTTTCATTCCTTTTGTTTACCGAAGTTCTTCATGGAGGTTCTACATGATGGTTCATCAAGGATTTAATTCCCTTCTCAAAGTTTTCATCGAGATTCTTTCCTAAGGAGCTCAAGCTTTCTTCATATGGTAATCCGGAGTGCAATTCTTTCTACCATATTTTGGAGGTGGTATTATGTCATTCTTGATAATTTGAGTTCATGTTCCATGATTCACATGTTGTTAAGAATGAGTTATTTTTAAATCCATCAACCTCGTTGTTGGAGTTATCTTGTGTCATATTTCACCTAAAAGCCTTCCATTGGGAATGTTGCTATTTGTGGTGCTTGCCAATGATCCAAGTTATCTCTTTATCATCTTGGTGGAAGAAGTTTTCATCTCTTCGTTGATCTCAAGCAAGCAATTGTTTCCGTTAGTGGCCGGTTGTCACCTCATAATTTTGAGATGTTTTCCATAAGCCCACTACAAGCTTGTGCTTTTCGTTGTTGATTTTCCAACAACTCCGTTCAATTCTTCTTTGCAAGGATGCTTTCCAAACTCCTTTGTGGCAGAAGTTGGCATTTTCTTCTCCATTCTGTTATTCCAATGATATATCTTCTATTATTTCTTTCGGAGGCATTGTGACGTTGATCTTTTCACTCACCATCTCGATTCGTGAGGATCGTGTTCTTTTCTTGCTTATCCATTTAACCGGAGTGTCGTGTTTTCATTCGAGTTCTCTAATCTTATCAAGTTTTCCCTCCTTCCTCAACTGGAGAGCTGTCTGAAATCCTTCTTACCCATTGTGCCATTCTTTCAATAGTTCCGGAGGCAGTGTGTTGTTGATTTCATCAAGTAACATCCCATCTTCTCAAGTTCATGTTCTATTCCTTCCATGTTCAACCGGAGTACTGCCCGAATTCTTCCCCTCTCATCTTGTTTTAACCGGAGTGGTTTCGAATTCTATCTTGTCCATTAAACTCTTGATTCATGTCTTTGCAACCTTCAAGTTCTCGTAATGTTCCTTGTTCCTCTTTCTAACGGATTGTTTGCAATCTCGTTCATCTCCTTTCTATTCTTTCTTTCAATTTGTTCAACCTCTCAAGGTTCTTTGGTTTCA
>NW_025258725.1:0-1754 GCF_018294505.1 Triticum aestivum
CCATAACACTAGTGTCAAAAAACGTCTTATATTATAAGACGGAGGGAGTACATTTCGCAGTTTCTGGTCACCTTATGTGTCGAGATAACACACCAACATTATTTCTTTGCCCACTAACCTTTTGTGGCTGGAGAGAGGATTCATGGAACCTGCCTGCCTAGACGACATGTGTGAACAAGGCATATGATTTGCATCGCCGACTCGATCAGAAACGGCCGTCTTCTGCAAGTCACGATCTTGATGCGGCCACCACCCAGAGACGCAGGTCATGGTTGGGGTGCTTGTGAGAGTGAGACCCGTCACCTATGGCCAGCCAGCTACATGTATGGCCATGGCGATGAGCAGTCCGCCTTCTTGTCCATGTTCTTGCGGTACTGCCACTCCAGCAGTACGCATGGTTCGTGCATGTTGCTGGTTCCCTCGCTCCCATCCAAGTGGCTTCAGAATTCAGCAGAATTTCAATAGTACCATGGTTCGTACTATTGTTTTCTTGGTGGATTGGGAAGTGTGTGCTGCGTGCCAAGTTTTCTGCGGTCCAAGGAAGTTTGCTCAGTCACCTACTTTACTCCTAGTTTGTCTATACGGTCTTCTAATTTTCCGATCAACAGTCTCATGATTTATTCAATTTGATATGCATGGTATCGGCCGGTGGCATGCATGTATGACTCGTTTCTGCAAGTACTTGTTGAGTAAATAGGCAATTTCTCGATTAAATTAATCCACGAGTAAATCACTAGCATGGCATTGACTAAGTTGATTGATGTACTGACTTTGATCTAAACATGCACGTACTAAGCAAACAGTAGACAAATCTACACATACTGCTAGTACTGCTAATATGAAATTAATCAGGAGCGGGATAAACGAGTAATACCCTCCAGTAGGCTATGAGAGGCCGCGGCTTTGGTGGCAGCAGCGGCGTCCTCGGCGGCCTTCTTGTCGGCTTCAGCTTTCTCGGCGGCGGCACGGTCGGGGTCGGTGGACATGGTGATGATGAAGGCGACGCGGACGTAGAGAAAGTAGACGATCGGAAGCGAGCAGTCGCGTAATCGCTGCCCAAAAACCTATTCGCCCCTCACCCCGTACAGGAACCAGAAGGGCGTGGTTTCGGAGACCTGCTCTCCCGTCGATCGTGTACGCGACGGACGGGATGGAGTCACCGGCGGCAGCAGCAGCAAAGGAACGACGGTGGGCGTGCGCGTGAGCAGATGTGATCTGTTCGTGGCGGCTAGGGTTAGGGGACACACCACACTTATATAGACGCAGCCGCGTGGAGAGACGTGGGCTTGACCCACGTCCGAGTCCGTGACAGCCCACGATCCGAGAGTTAGTGACTGGCAAAAACAAGCGCATAGGTGTGAGCTCGCCTCGGCTCATTCCCGCAACCCGCGGCACGGCGCGGCGAGGCGGGCGACGAAGGAGGAGCGCGCGAGGGCCTCTTTTCTTCTCAAGCTCCAATAGCATGTAGAAGAGCCACCCTTATAAACCACTCCAACTTTCCTTCCACTAGCATGGTGGGACTAAACTTTCCACCACCTTGTCATGCCACCTACATGGGCCCTTAGAGATCAAATCTGAAATTGTTATATGGGCTCTAGGCCCATCTCACATTTCAACAGTCCCCCACCAGATCTCAGGGGCCCACTTTGTCCTTTGTTCCAAACGCTGTTTTGATATATTAGCGTTTCAGTGAAGACCTATTAAGGTTGAGCTTCACCTAGAGCAAGTAGCTACACTTCTTTGACAACTGAACA
>NW_025258726.1:0-1754 GCF_018294505.1 Triticum aestivum
GTCCCGGTTCAGTCCAGAACCAGGACAGATGGGCCTCCACGTGGCCGGTGCGCCGAGCCCACGCAGGAGGGCCTTTGGTCCCGGTTGGTGGCACCAACCGGGACCAATAGGCATCCACGCGTCAGCATTCCAGGGGCTGTGGTTTTTGTTTTTTTGAAGGAGGGGGGGGGGTTGGGGGTTTTGGGGGGTTAATTTAGGTGTTTCATATATTGTGTTATAGCTATAGCTAATTAATAGAGGCAAGTGTCCTCTCTTATGTCCGTGCTTGGTCGACGCGCTACGTACTATATATGTATAGATCTAGACACGCTAGCTAGCTAGTAAGCAAATTAACGAAGGAAACAGAAGATCGTCATGAACATATATGCATACAGAGAGAAGTGATATCGACCACCTCTCCTTCTCCAAGAGATTGGTCGAACAACAAGTTCTCGTATATCTATCCGACACTACCGGCTACATATATACAATAATTATCTCTTACAATATAATCTCCTAATTATATACGAAGTCAAGCTCCACATGGTATTCTCCGTCTTCAGCGATCACATGGTCAAGGAAGAATGCCGCCAATTCCTCTTGAATTGCTCGCATACGATCTGGTGGTAGGAGTTCATCCCGCATCCGAAATTGAAGAAGGGGGTCAATACATATATATATGAATAAATGAAACTCAACACAAATGATGGTAATAAAATAAAATTGTGAATATTATTGCTTACGCACTTCATATTGTTCTTCAGTGTACCCCCGTTCACAGGTCGTGTAGCGGATGGACTCGCAAACATAGTATCCACAGAAATCATTCCCTTGATCCTGCCACAACCACTTTACAAGAAATAGAGGTCAATCAAAGTGATAAGCAAGCATGCCAAATGGTATTGATGAAACTAGCGCTTGAATCACTAGGAGACGCGCAGAACATGCTACTATAGTACTTACTTTCGGGTGTCTAAATTGCAGCTTCTTCGGCAGTCCCGGAGCTTTTCTGGTGAATTTTCTCCAAACCCTGCCAGACAAAAGAAAACAATTACTTGATATCAGGAAATGAACAAAGTTGCTGATATGGTGGATAATGATCGATTTAACTTACTTCTCGAGGATTTCAGTCATGTCCGCATACTCCTGGGGATCTTTTCGTCTCGAGTCTAAGAGGGTTACTAGTCCCTGCTCAAGCTTAATCTCTAGGAGAATATAGTGGTAACTGCGCACGCATGCATAACTCATCAATTACATTACTATAACCTGGACTAATATATAAGGGAAACCGAATATGCACAAGACAGTAACACTCACTTGAAGTTGTAAGGAAAGAGTATTATATCTTTCTTTTCATTTATTACCAATGATCTTAGCAAGTTGGCCTCGGTAGCTTCGGCATGAAATTTTAACCTCAGTTGCATCTATGAGATTTGTGTTAATGAACCCAATATCACCGACTTGTCTTTTCTTCAATTCGGCGATCTTCAATCTGCATAATATAGTGAGGATAATTATAAATACATGCAATGAAAGAGCTGACCTATATAGAGAGACCTAATGACAGAAGTAGTAGTACTTATAGACAGTAGCAGGTGACCGTTGCTTTATCGAGGGCCCTTTGATTGAAAAACTGGAAGAACTCCTCAAATGGATAATTCAACAGTTCAATTCCAACGAGGTCATGCTCCTCTCTAACTCTCAGCGTCAAAGTATTCCTCCCCCCAGACTCTCTGCAGGTTTTCATGTACCAATGATGCAATCTTCGCATCATC
>NW_025258727.1:0-1754 GCF_018294505.1 Triticum aestivum
GGCTGAATTCAGCGAGGCTTTCCGTGAACATCACATTCCGGAGGGTCTCATGGACCGTAAACGTGAGGAATTCTGCAATTTCACCCAAGGCCGACTCTCTGTGGATGTTTACAGCAGGGAGTTTGGTAACCTCGCACGATATGCAACTGAGGAAGTTTCTACTGATGCGAAGAAGCAAGCAAGGTTCCGTAAGGGCCTTAGTCCTGAGCTTCGCCGTGACCTCCGTCTGCATGAGTGCACATCTTTTCAGAAACTTGTTAACAAAGCCATCAGTGCTGAAACTGGTCAGACTGACTATGACGCAACACGCAAGCATGGCCGTGACATGGGTTCCTCATCCGGTGCTGGTCCTCAGAAGCGCCGCGTGTGGGTACCCAACACCGCCCTGCCACCCAGATTCACACCGAGGCCATCTTTCCAGGCGCCTCGCCCTGTTCAACAGTCTGCTCCGGCCAAGCCCTATGGGGGTCCAACCAACAATGCTCCTCCATGTACCAGTTCCGTGACTTGTTTCAAGTGTGGGGAATCTAGCCACTATATGCGTGAGTGTCCCCAGACCAACCCCAACCAATCTGCTAAAGCTGTTGGCCGTGGCAAGCCGACAGGGAAAGTGTTCCACGCCAAGCCGGCCACCGCTACACGTGGCCATGTCAACTGTATCTCTGCCGAAGAAGCTCAAGAGGATCCCAACGTCGTTCTCGGTACGCTTCTTGTTAATTGCCACCCGGCATCTGTTCTTTTCGATACAGGAGCCTCCCATTCATTTATATCTGAAAACTATGCTCGTTTGCATAACACCGCATTCTGTGACATGCCATCCACTATGGAAATTTCTACTCCTGGTTCTAGATGGCAGACCTCTAGGGTAAGTTATGGAAATAAAATCCAAGTCGACAGACTTGTTTTCCTTGCATCGTTGATAGCCCTTAAATTTTCAGATATTAATATCATTTTGGGTATGGACTGGATGTCAGCTCATCATGCCAAAATTGATTGCTTCTCTAGGACTGTTCAACTCACCCATCCTTCGAGGAAGATAGTCAATGTCTTGACCCGAATAGCCAAGCGACAATTATATTCTCTTAACGCCAGCCCTTTGCCAGACCTTGAGGACGTTCCGGTAGTCCATGACTTCCCGGATGTCTTCCTAGAAGAATTGCCAGGTGTTCCACCTGACAGGGATGTTGAGTTCGTAATAGACCTCATTCCAGGAACCGTTCCGATCGCTACAAGACCCTATAAGATGGCACCCCTAGAACTAGCCGAGCTTAAGAAACAACTCGATGAGTCCTTGAAAAAGGGTTTCATCCGACCTAGCTCATCTCCGTGGGCTTGCCCCGTCCTATTCGTCAAGAAGAAGGATGGTACGGACCGGATGGTTGTAGATTACCGACCTGTCAATTTGGTCACAATCAAGAACAAATATCCGCTTCCCAGGATCAACGACCTGTATGATCAGCTCGCTGGATCCTCAGTCTTCTCCAAGATGGATTTGAGGTTGGGCTACCATCAAATCAAAATCAGAAACGGGGACATTCCTAAAACGGCCTTTGTTACTCGTTATGGCCAATACGAGTACACCGTCATGTCCTTTGGTTTAACCAACGCTCCAGCCACTTTTTCTCGGTTAATGAACTCAATCTTCATGGAGTATTTGGATAAATTCGTCGTGGTTTACCTCGATGATATACTCATCTACTCCAAGAACGAGGAAGAACATGCCGAACATCTAAGGCTAGTGTTGAAGAAACTTC
>NW_025258728.1:0-1754 GCF_018294505.1 Triticum aestivum
CTTTATACCGATATGACCTAAACGACAGTGCCACAAATAAGTTGCACTTTCATTATCAACTCTGCATCTTTTGGTTTCAACATTATGAATATGTGTATTACTACTATTGAGATTCAATAAGAATAGACCACTCTTCAAGGGTGCATGACCATAAAAGATATTACTCATATAAATAGAACAACCATTATTCTCTGATTTAAATGAATAACCGTCTCGCATTAAACAAGATCCAGATATAATGTTCATGCTCAACGCTGGCACCAAATAACAATTACTTAGGTCTAATATTAATCCCGAAGGTAGATGTAGAGGTAGCGTGCCGACTGCGATCACATCGACTTTGGAACCGTTTCCCACGCGCATCGTCACCTCGTCCTTTGCCAGTGCTCGCTTATTCTGTAGTCCCTGTTTCGAGTTGCAAATATTAGCAACAGAACCAGTATCAAATACCCAGGTGCTACTGCGAGTTCTAGTAAGGTACACATCAATAACATGTATATCACATATACCTTTGTTCACCTTGCCATCCTTCTTATCCGCCAAATACTTGGGGCAGTTCTGCTTCCAGTGACCAGTCTGCTTGCAGTAGAAGCACTCAGTTTCAGGCTTAGGTCCAGACTTGGGTTTCTTCTCTTGAGCAGCAACTTGCTTGCCGTTCTTCTTGAAGTTCCCCTTCTTCTTCCCTTTTCCCTTTTTCTTGAAACTAGTGGTTTTGTTAACCATCAACACTTGATGCTCCTTCTTGATTTCTACCTCCGCAGCTTTCAGCATTGCGAAGAGCTCGGGAATAGTCTTGTTCATCCCTTGCATATTATAGTTCATCACGAAGCTCTTGTAGCTTGGTGGCAGTGATTGGAGAATTCTGTCGATGACGCAATCATCCGGAAGATTAACTCCCAATTGAATCAAGTGATTATTATACCCAGACATTTTGAGTATATGCTCACTGACAGAACTGTTCTCCTCCATCTTGCTGCTATAGAACTTATTGGAGACTTCATATCTCTCAATCCGGGCATTTGCTTGAAATATTAACTTCAACTCCTGGAACATCTCATATGCTCCATGACGTTCAAAACGTCGTTGAAGTCCCGATTCTAAGCCGTAAAGCATGGCACACTGAACTATCGAGTAGTCATCAGCTTTGCTCTGCCAGACGTTCATAACATCTGGCGTTGCTCCAGCAGCAGGCCTGGCACCCAGCGGTGCTTCCAGGACGTAATTCTTCTGTGCAGCAATGAGGATAATCCTCAAGTTATGGACCCAGTCTGTGTAATTGCTACCATCATCTTTCAACTTTGCTTTCTCAAGGAACGCATTAAAATTCAACGGAACAACAGCACGAGCCATCTATCTACAATCAACATAAACAAGCAAGATACTATCAGGTACTAAGTTCATGATAAATTTAAGTTCAATTAATCATATTACTTAAGAACTCCCACTTAGATAGACATCCCTCTAATCTTCTAAGTGATTACGTGATCCAAATCAACTAAACCATGACCGATCATCACGTGAGATGGAGTAGTTTTCAATGGTGAACATCATTTATGTTGATCATATCTACTATATGATTCACGCTCGACCTTTCGGTCTCCGTGTTCCGAGGCCATATCTGCATATGCTAGGCTCGTCAAGTTTAACCTGAGTATTCTGCGTGTGCAAAAACTGGCTTGCACCCGTTGTAGATGGACGTAGAGCTTATCACACCCGATCATCACGTGGTGTCTGGGCACGACGAACTTTGGCAA
>NW_025258729.1:0-1754 GCF_018294505.1 Triticum aestivum
CCCCCCCCTTTAGTACCGGCTCAGTACGAACCGGTGCTAAAAGGAAACCACGTGGCACGAGCCAGCTCCGGGGGCCGGGAGCCCTTTAGTACCGGTTGGTAACACCAACCGGTACTAAATGTTTGTGGGTTTTTGTTTTATTTTTTATTTTTCAATTAAATTTGTGTTATCAATTTAAATTAGGATTGTTTTACGTTATAATGAGTTGTAGTCGTCGTCGTCATCATCATCATCGCATATTAATAAATAAATAAACTCTAGCTAGCTAAAAATCATCGTAGTCGTCATTAATTACCACTATTTAATCATCAGTCATTACCACTTGCTCTCTAATCATCACCAACACTGGCTAGCTTAAAGAAGAAACATTCACTTTGTAACAGAAGCAAAGATATCATCGAGTTCAACATAATCATCACCAACATCGAAGTTCAGGACAATACGGACATGAGAGAGGGCAAGTACTAATTAAGAGCATGAACTAGCTACTCCTGCTGCTCCGTCTCAGGTAGAATAGTATAGAACATGTATAGCTCTCCTGATTCATCATACTGGAGCATGCAAATGAATCTGTCTCCTAATCTTGGGTTGTGCTTCTCCTTGCTGCCTCCTAGTACTTCTCTGCGATCGTTAACAATTTTGCTCCAATCTTTCACTATTAAGCATTCTTCGCTTTCAGAAATCCTGAATGCACTCATGTGCAATGTAGGAAATCTTGGTCGCAATCTAACCATTGAAATGCGACCTTTTGACAGTATTAAGATCCTTAAGCCATGAAACATAATGACTTATCTCCTCACAGTTTAGTTGAGCCCCGGGGCAGTAGTAGGTCCTGTCTACCAAGCGCCGGACATGTTTCCTTGAACCAAAATAAGCTGACAATACAAATTAGTTGTCAACTATTTTTGAATAAACTGTATCAAAGACAGAAACATATGCATGCATGGTTGAGAAAAACTCACATAATAGTAGAACTAGAGGCGTTTGCATATTGACCCAAATGTCTATATTACCTTCAATATCATCTTTCGGACGAATATCAAAGGTGATAACCATATCAGGCTCAAATGCATAAGCCTTGCATAGTGCTTGCCAAGTTTTGCATTCAAAATGGGTGTATGTGTCTCCATTATATAATTTGACGTTGAAAGTATATCCATGCTCCATCTTCAAGTAAACTCTCTTTACCTCCATATCATCTATAGCACTAAAACCTATCTTATCCAAGACAAAAATTCTTGCATGGCAGGGGATGCGCTAGTAGAATAGTGAAAATTTAAAATTATAAGTTGAAGCAAATGAAGCATAAGTTTTCCATTCAAATAATAATTGCCGTTGTGACTTACTGTATCCACTTTGAATGTCTCATTCAGCTTGATGCTGAAGCGCCTACCATCAACAAGGAAATTTCTGTCGCACAGGCCGCGCCGGTCTTCACAGTGTTCGCACATAATGAAATCTTTTTCGTCGTCAGATGACATTTCCTATATGTTCATATAGGTGAAACATTGAACACTTATTACTATCTAACATTAATTAATATCTAGCCAATTCAAATATATATCTAACAATTGACATTACTATATATTAAACTTTTCTATCTAATTCATCTAACATGCGACATTAATCTAACATTAATCTAACTAGTTCAAATCTCAAATACCTAAATAAACTAGTTTGACAATTTTTTTACTAAAAATAAACTAGTTATATTAATTATTCAACTAGTTCAAATCTCATATACCTAAATAAAC